>NC_041231.1:106909547-106937414 GCF_002837175.3 Physeter macrocephalus | reverse complement strand
TTTTTTTTTTTTTTGCGGTACGCGGGCCTCTCACTGCTGTGGCCTCTCCCGCTGCGGAGCACAGGCTCCGGACGCGCAGGCCCAGCGGCCATGGCTCACGGGCCCAGACGCTCCACGACATGTGGGATCCTCCCGGACCGGGGCACGAACCCGCGTCCCCTGCATCGGCAGGCGGACTCTCAACCACTGCGCCGCCAGGGAAGCCCTATAAATAGTTCTTGCTTAAATGAGAATCTCTTTATAAAATTATTGTAAAAGTCAGTTATCCTGTGTCAAGGGATATAGAGTAAAAGCTGGCTTTTACCCAATTTAGAAAACGCATTGCCCTTTTGAAATGAAATTACTTCAATCGATTTTAGTAATAATGTGTTACTTAAGTATGGATGTATGTATATGATATAATACACACACAGGTGTCCATGTACAGTAATGTATAATTACATACACAAGTATGTAGTTATTTGCAGTTCACAAAACATTTTTCAGCCAGGATTCCTTTTGAGATTCATAATAACAGAACCGTGGGCATGCTACGTGCCGCTTCACTTTTGCTGGTGAGAATACTGAAGCTTTAGGTTCACTAAGTTGTCCACAGTCACCTGCCTGGTTCACTGGTGACTAGATGCCGCCTTCCCCAACACCCCGACCCCTAACGGCTACTCAGATTCCCTAAGACCCTTTGCGGACGTGGTAACTGATTAGTCAATCTTGGTTTCAGTTTCATCTTGCAGAACACAAAAGTGACTCTCTCCGCACCGCTTGTAGAGAAATTACGAAGACAAGTGAATTAGTCTGAACACTTAACACACACACACACACACACACACACACACACACACACACACACACCCTTCGTATTTTCAGAAAGCATTTGAGGTGGTTGATACCCACATTAGGGGCAATAATAATTTCACTGAAAAAGACAACAGCAAAAAAGGTTTAAAAATTAAAAATTACAGAATCTGTACTATTTATTACATACACACTGCACGTTCAGAGCCTGGAGTGCTATCAAAATGAGAATTTTCCTTCTCGTCAATGAAATTTCAAAAATCAATGTAGTTCAGAAAATGCAGCTGTGCTCTGCATTGATAAGAGTGTGAAATAAGTAGGTTACAAAAGAAAAAAGACCCTGGCTGGACCTGGGAAATTGAGGAGGAGTGGTCCTATGGATAAAAATATAAGCCATAGAATACAAACCCAGGGGCCCAAGTTTCCAAAGTCCACCTCAGAAAGTTATCTGCAGGGACACGCCTGAAAGCTTTAATTTTCCCGGACCTCAGTTTCATCATCTGTAACAAAGAAGCAAACGTATTTTATGGGTTGTTGTTCAGAAGGTGGACAGTTTATACGAGGCTGCTTTGTTAAATCGCCTCTGCAATTTTACCCAGCAAAATCTTTTAAAATAGTAAATCCTTGGAGAAAATTAATACAGTGTGAAACACACTGCGAATATAAAGTGCGCTGTAAATGCTTCGTGATGAGAACGCAGATGAGGTCTGCAAATTGCCCGTTCTTCCTCTGACTCAGCCACCGCAGAGTGAGTTTGGCAACTGTGATCTTGCAAAGTACAGATTTAAAAAAAATGAACAGAGAACCTTTCTGACAGATGTTACCCCTCCCAGCAACACCTGATGTGTAAGCGCCAAATAATGGCCGGACCCAGCTGGTTCCTCAGCCGTCCAGTCGGGGACAGCCCCGCCTCCCACCCCCATCACTTCAGCCTCGAGGGACAGCCAGGGGCCCTTCCCTGCTCGGTCCTGGTGGATCCTCATGGCCCCGAATCCTGCTGGGCTGAGAGCGTGACTCCAAGCTGCTTTCCTAAAGGCTTTCTGGGCAGGTGACTTCAAAGGCATGCCCCCAACGCTGGAGCTGCGTTTTCACATTGTAGCTTTCCAGATATGTCTTGGTTTAAATTTCCAGAAGGGGATTCTTTCTCTCTCCCTCCCTTTCTTTTCTTTCTTTCAAAAGGAAAAAATAGCAGCTCTGAGTGACCATTTTGTCCTTGCTGCTTGTTGTAGGATCGCTGGTGCCCTCTGTAGCTCAGGTGGGACGGCTCCCCAATTTTAAACAGGGGAATATTCGAATTTTAGTCAATGAAGAGAACTAAATGTTCCCCAAACAAACATATGTGTGTGTGTGTGTGTATATATATACACACACTATAATGTGTATATACACAATAAAAATAAACTATACACTATCATGTGCATATACATATGTATACAATAAAAGAACTAAATATCCCCCAAACAGCATATATACACACTACACACACACGTGCGTATGCATGTGTATATGTGTATTACATAATGTTTGGAGAATATTTACCTACACACACACACACACACACACACACACACACACACACACTCAACAGGTCTGCTCCAGTTCCCCCGTCAGATTGTCTGAATAAGCTCTGAGACGCACTGGAATCAAGCCTCTCCTCCATCCCGGTGCTGAGGTTTGACCTGGTCCCTTCCTGCCTGCAAACGGCCATCAGGACCCAGCAACCCCTGAGCCGTCCATCCCGCGGGCCTCCACCCGGCGACACGATGGGATCGTTGCGGGGTGGAGGCCTTAAAAATCGCCTGATGTCTGGGCCCCAGGAGGAGGGATCCCGATGCGGTCTGGACCCCGCATTCGTCGGTGTTTTCCCCAAGTGTTGAGGGGAGCGGCTGAGGTTAAGAACCACTGGCTATGTCTTACCTTCGATTCCCCCCCCCGATACTTTCACCCCTTCTGTAGCCCAGGACCGAAGAGGACAAGTCACCAGAACCCAGCCGGCCGACTCCAGTGGTGAGATGCTCACCTTTGAGCTCGGGGGCCCTTCGGGTTGACCAGCCTCCCCACTTCCCAGGGCGTGGACTTCTGTGCTGACCAGGCCACACAGGCTCCCGCTGCACCGTCGGGCCCGGTGGCACCAGCGCTGTTGCCTCTCGTCCGTTCTCTCCCCAGAACCCGCGGAGGCCTCGGGGACCCCACAGGCTGGTGAGGCAGCGTCTGGGCCCGTCGGAAGCTGCGGGCGTCACCCACGCTCCCTCGGGGCCCAGCCCGGCCGCCCTGCCAGCACTGCCCCGCTCCCCCCTTTGCTTTGATTTTAAATCCAGCCGCTCTTGTGCAAAGGTGGCCTCTCAGGCACTTGTTCCACGCTCAGCGGCCCCCCACAGCCCCGGGTTCGAGCTGTGATGGACGAAGGAGGGAGGAGGCTGTCAAGGCGGCCAGCGTGCACGCGTGTGCGTGTGCACGTGTGTCTGCCCCCGGCGTCCACGCTCTCGGTGCTGGGGAGCTCTGCCGTCTGCGATATTAGCTGTGCCTGGATTTCTCTTGCGTAAGCAACTCGGTAGGATTTACCACGTGCCCCCGCCCCCGTCCCCCGTGTCCCCCTCCCACCGGTCGGGGATGTAGTGAGGACGCCGTAGCCTAATTTCTGAAATGATTTTAAATGCTGCGCAAGGGAAAGACTCCACGAGACTCCAGCGTCGTCCAGCTCCCGCTCGGATGAAGCACCACCCCCAAAGGTGGCCTGGGGGGCAGATCAAGGGTTCTGGACGCCCCCCGAGTGGCAGGTGGGCAGGCCCACGGTAGGACGTCTGGGCCAAGGGAGGCCTGGACTCCCTCGCAGCCCGCAGGGCTTTGTGCTGTCTTCACAGCTGGGACCAGCGTCGGGCTTGGGCAGCATGATGGGAATAGACGTAAGTCCCCTGGGGGCAGGGGGGCCTTCTTCCATAATCTGATTGGATGTCTCGTGCCTGGAGAGAGAGATGGACACCAAGGCCAGCACAGCCCTGGGCACCCCGGTGGCAGTGGAGACGCTGCCTGAAGGCCGCCGAGGCCACCCGGGGATCTGCTGGCCTCCGGTTCGATGCATGGGAATTCAGAAGGTGGGGACGAGGGAAAGGTCCACTCTGGCGACGCCCGCCTGACTGGAGTCCCCAGAGAGACCCGGTCTCTGAGAAATAACCCGCTGATCCCTCTCCTCCTTTCAAAGGCGATTTAGAAGAAGCTTCTGGACTCGGGCAGCGTTTGTTTACGGCCGATTTCAGTTGTCAGTTGGAGGCTCGTGTTTCACAGGCCACATGTGTAAGCGCTCTCTCTCCCTCACTGTTTATGAAGAGGCAGAGCCCGAGCTTTCCGAGAGGGCCCTGGCTCCTCCGCAGGGCCCGCCGGCTGGTGGGAGCCGGGGGCGGAGGAGGTCAGCGCTCCCTCCTGCAGGAATCTCGGAGCTCGCCGGAAACTTCCAGCACGTGGGTGGTACATGTATCAGCTGACGGGGAAAGCGAGAGCGTGAAGGCGGCCACCCAAGACTTCAGGTCGCCGCTGACACCCCTGTGGGAGCTCAGATCTCAGCGCTGGGAGGGCACCTGCCAGCCTGGCCAAAACAAATCAGCCCCGCTAGGGGTGCAGTGCAAAGGAAGGGGCCGAGGCCCGGGGAGCTCAGGGTCGCACTTAAACCGGCTCAGGTAACCGGGCTACGACGAGGCGATGCCCTGGGCTCCGCGGGCAGACAAAGGGCCGGGGCCCCGCTGCAGATCTGGGGAGCGTCCCGGCCGAGGTCTAGAAACAAGCCGGCTGTGTTCCAGCCCTTGCTCGGCGGTCCTCTGCAGGCAGGATATCCCACCACTCTGTTGTCTTTAGGCCTGACAGTCCATCTGGTTTTGATTCAGGTGGCCTCAGGCTTGCCTCAGAGGTGAAAAGGGTGCGCGCCTAAATTGAATTTCTCACGAATTTCAAACCAGAAGGATCCCAGTCTTCCCACACAAAGCCCGCTCTGCCCTTGCAGCCCCCAGCCCTGGGAGCCTGGCATAAATCAGTTTCACCTGTTTGGCTGAACGGGCCCGTGTGAGTCTAACGAGAGGGGCCAGCCCAGCCAGACCGTGTCTGCACGCGCTTGAACCAGGGAGAACAGGGTGGTGACCTCTCGTTGACCTCCTGGCACTTCTGTTCCTGGCGGGGACCGTGGTTCTGGGTCCTGGTAGGGCAGGACCGGGTCCCTGGACCCGTCTCGGACTGGGTAGTTCTGGATACGTAACGGGGTTCTCTCTCCCAGCTGAACAGTACTGGGGGAGAAGGCAGCTTTGTATCTAAAGGGGGGACGTGTCTGAGTCTGAGCCAGTAAAATTAAGCTGGCCCTTGAGGCTGCTGCATCAGGTGGCAGGGCTTCAGAGGAGAAACATTTAGGCTTTGCCCCCTCGTTTCAGAGGTCAGGCAGCCCTCACGCCGTCAAGCTGGGTGAGGCGGCGTCGGGGCGTCTTGGTGGGATGCCTGGTCGAACGGGCACACCTGCCGAGAATGTTCCTACCCAGAGCGGCTTCCCTCCGTCCAGGGGCTGCCCGGGCATCCTCGGGGGCTGCTCTTTGTCAGCACAGTGACTTCTCCTGATTAAACACCACAAGTGAAAGGAACCAAGAGAAGTTGGATCCTCTAACACAGGGACCGGCAAACTCCGGCTGGTGGGCCAAAGCCAGCCCACAGCCTGTTTCCACCTAGAACGCTTTACTGGTCCCCCCACGCGCGTACACACACGCGCACACACACGCGCACACGCGCCACTAGCCACGTGTTGTCCACGGCTGCTTTCTCAAGCACAGTCAAGTAGTTGTGACGGTGACTGCAAAGCTGGACACATTTACCGTCTCATTCTATACAGAAAAAGCGCGCCAACCCTGTTCTAAAATGCTGTGCTTCTGTTTTCCTTTAAAGGGTGCTGCTCTCCAAACTGACCCAGGAGATAGGAGGCCCCCTGAGGGCCCGGTGGCCGCACAGCCATTTGATGGGCTCTGTGGGCAGTTTGGAGATATACTCACACCTCCACTGGCTCCTCTCTGGGAAAAATGCCCCCCTTTAGCCTCAGAGATTCCTAGGTGCTCTAGGACGTCAACGATAAAAGAGACCTCATATCATGGATAATCTCCTGGACGACTTCTTGGCTGTTCTGGAGCTTCATTTTCTGTCTCTGTGGGACTCCTGTTCCACAGGCCCTGGGCTGCTCCGAGTACAATCCTGTCGCCTTCGTGTGTCAACACGACAGGTCCTGCCTGGAGCACGGCAGCTGCACTGCACCCACCAGCCACGGAAAGAACCACGGATGTGGGCGCCTTCCCGGCGTGGTCTGGTGTGGCAGCCATGGATGTGGCCAAGTCAATGCCGATGTCGCTAAAACTCCTACTCCTTCTCTCCACCTCATCCGCTGTCTCCCTCTTTTCAGAATGAAGCTTTAGTTTGCAGCCGCAAAGGCTAAATTAACCTGACATGGCAACAAGCAAAGCGCTACCGTGGCCGGAATGTGAGAGAGGGGGTGGGAGTTGGTGGACGCCTGAGTTCCGTTCCGCCACTGCCTCTCCACGTGGTGTTACAGCAACGAGTTTACTCAAATAGAACATTTTTAAACTCATCTGCTATATAGCCCTTTCTCCTCCTTTCTAGAATTATATTTTAAGGAATTCAGGTAGAAAAAAGTGATACACACATACACATGCATATGTGTGTGTGTTTCATGTATATATGTTTTATGTATGTGTGTGTGTATATAGATACACATATATTCAAAATGTAGAAATGAATGAGAAGTGCCTTCCTAAGCTATCCATCTGTTCACCCCAGCTTAAGGACAGAGCCCTCTCTCCCTTTCTGAGCTCACGCAGAGCTCCTGGGACAAGAAACCAGACCTCTGTTTGCAAGATTTGACATCTGCCTTCCTGTTTGGTTAAGTTAGTCCTTGTAAAGCAAGATGCAGATATATTTTCTGACAGGGACACCAGCTCTTTACTATTATTATTTTCCTTTATTTGGGACAGGGGTTCTACTGGATGGGGCGGGGGAGGAACCTACACTCCTCTCTGTATTTCTCACAAAGTGCACGTAATTCCAGGAGCCTCTGGTGAATGGATCGTGAGTGAGCCAGACGCCGGGGTGTGAAGAGGCCTTGGAGTATCTCTGTCGGGCCCCCTCTCCCCCTGCTCTGCCTGGAGGACGTCCTCCCCATCAGGACCCGGGGAACTGGCTGGGGCGTCGTCCTCCTGGTCTTTTTCAGTTGTTATCATGTCATCATCTTAGGCGGTAAAGTTGTTAGCCTTCTTTTGGAAGAAGTAATCAAAATCCGTAGCCCCTTTGCAGAGAGTAAAACGCAGACGAGAAGCAAAAAGCAGGGGAAAGCAAAAAGCAAAGAGAAGGGGCGGGGGCCAAAGGGAGGGGCCCTGGGGGCATGGCACTTCACATGTCCCCAGCCGCCTCTCCGTGCATTATTCTGGCCCTCAAGGGAAAACGAAGCCTGATTTCCTATTCAGAAAAATAGCATCCATGGCAGAAGCTGGCCACACTGGACAACAGCTGGAAAGGGCTCAAAACGAGGGAAAAACCTTGGAATGTCTTGGTTTTCAAACACACACTGGATTGTTTTTTCCAGCTTCATCTGTCAGCATCGGGCGGGTGGTGGTAGTGTCATCAAGGGCCTGCCTCTAAAGGTTTTCATGTGGAAAAGCAGCTTGAAACGATCCTATCTCCACAGGAAAAGCAGATCTGTGCCAGGGTCAGCCATCTGAAGCTCTGATTTCAAGAGGAAAGCAGAGGGGAGTGGAAGAGAAAGTCGGCCTCTGCCTCTGGATGAAGGCGACCCTCTCTTGTGACTTGGCTCGCGTTTTCCTGCAGCAGAAAGAGGGCAGCGTGATTCTGGGTCACTTTGTGACAGGCGGACCACACAAAACAAAGGAGGGCGGTGCTGCGAGCTGACTGCCGCCCCGATAAGCCCTCCAGGGTACCATTTCAAGAAGTAAGTTAATGGCCTCCCTACAAAAGAGTCCCAGGGGTCCCTGAAGCTTGACCCCCAAACTTGAACTCTAC
This sequence comes from Physeter macrocephalus, assembly GCF_002837175.3. Classification (NCBI taxonomy): domain Eukaryota; kingdom Metazoa; phylum Chordata; class Mammalia; order Artiodactyla; family Physeteridae; genus Physeter; species Physeter macrocephalus. Next base: position 106,929,575 of record NC_041231.1, on the reverse strand, counting down.
CTGAACTGATTTTTTTTTCCTTTTTTGAGGTTTGAAAACATTTAATCAACTCTCCTCCCAGGACATTTGAGTTCTGTGCACTCCTGCCCTTGTGGGCTCCATCTGGAAGAAGAAGTGCCAAAACCACCGCTGGAAAGGCGGCCCGGAGGTATTTTCAGTCCGCCTGGAAGCAGCAGGTAACGGAAATCTTATGAGACGGCCTGTTCTCAGGAGATGTTTTTGGGTCCAGTTTTGCTGACCAAAGCATTCCCTGGGTTTGGATAAACCTTGAATTAGCAGCTGCACTTTGAGGCACTGGTTCTTGGTTCTAATTGCAGTTAAAGTGCTTGCAAGCCCTAGCCCCTACCCTTGCACTTTGCCACCCCTGGTTTTGTCCCCTGACATAAGTGCTTCCTGGAATCCCAAAAGCGTTTAGCTTCCTTCCCTTCCAGAAACACAGGGCTATAGTTGGGTAAATCATCTAAATGCTTTCATTTCAAGTCACTGAGCATCTATTCAGCATCAGTAATATTCCCATCATACGTTGGGAGTAAGGGAGGGAGCCTGGTACCCTCGAATTCAAGGGACTCTCCTGGCAGAAAAGGCAGACACTCCTTCATACGACGGTATAAGTAACACTAACAGCTCCAGTTAAGTACAGCGGGAACACACAGACATGGTGGGAATGCATCAGAAGTGAATAGCGGGTTATTTTTAAATAATGGATCACACAAAGTTCTTCCCCGCAAAAGCCAGTTGTCTTAGGGAGTAGTTTGTTCTGTCTTGTTTAAGAGTCTAAATGTATAGACCGCGGAGTGGCAAGTAGTTTTCAATGCTGAGCTCATTTAATGGATTGGTGTTTGCTCTCTGGGGCACTGGGTTGAGAAAGATTCTGAGGTTGTATTTCGTCTCAAGAGGAATGGTGCTGCGATTGGCTGGTTGTCCTGGAGGCCTTGTGAGGAGAGTGGTGCAGATACGCCAGTCCTGAAGCAGGTACAGCCCACGTGTGAATCAACTCAGAGTGAAGACATAGCTTGACATGTACGTCCTCGGCCCCCGCTGTGAACTGCAGAGAATCTCTCTGTGACAAGGATCCTTCTGGCACCGATTTGTGTGCACAGAGAGCCCCGTGCTGGTTCCTGAAATATAAGAACGTGAAGAAGAAAAGTCAGAGACAGCAACACGTCAGAATATTGATGTCCATCTAGACCCCCCCTCTGAGTTTATAAAGGGTCTCCACCCCAAAGAACAATCAGAATAAAACCTTCCCACGGCAGTGCTTTAAGCCTGAGCTCACCCTGTGGCCTGTCAGTGGGTACAGATGGGGGGACTCTTCGTGAACTTCAGATTCACTGAACAAGAAGTAGGGATTTCTGAGTAGAAACCTAAGTATCCATCTAGAGATGTGACACATGTGTGCTTGTGGAGACATGGTATTCCCAGCTAATTTTAGAAGATTGAAGGCCCAGCCTGGGCCATCCTGACAGCTGGTCACCAGGCAGCTTCTGGCGGTGATGTACACAGACATATTTATCATCCCGAGGGCTCCAAAGAGAAAGTGGAATTCCATGACCAGAGCGCTATAAAACTGTCTGGGTATTTTGGGTATTATTCTTATTACAGTTTTGTTATCGTGAAACATGTTTCCATGTAGATTTCTGTCTGCTGGGCAGTACTGGTCCCATAAATCCTGCAGGAGAGAATCTGCCCACTGGAGTTGGATGCTGGATGTAACATTTCTTCAACATCAAGAGAACGGCCACACATTCTTTTAATTGTTTCCCTTGCAAATAACTTTTAAACAGCCTTACAGAAATGTTTTCCTCTCTCCACTCCCCCGTGAGCTAAAAACGCACCCCCATGCTCGCCAGTTGGCACCGTGTCTTGTGATTCCGGCAGGCGGGCGGTGATGGGGTGGATGAGGCAACTTTTAGGGTGGGGAGGACTGCTTTTCCTCGCAGTGTGCAAAATGAGCCGTTTGATTTTTAACTGATTCCTTAAAGCAAAAGCGCTTCCCACCCATGAGCACTGCCTAACTGGGGGACATGGAAAATGAATGGAGAAACAAGCCTCAAACAGAGAGAGTTTACTGCTCCCACTTCACCACTAATTAATCACTGTTGTCAGTGAACTGATCGTGTGCATGGGGTTACACCTCCCAGAGTCCTTGCCTGGACCTCCGGGGGTGGACACGTGTCTGGGGCTTCAAGCGGTGCTGGGAGCGCAGTTGCAACCAGCTGGGGCCCTTGCTCACACAGGCCTCCTGTGTAAGGGATGTGCTTCAGTATGGGCTTGCGGTTCTAAAATGAGATGCTTTTCTACTTCAATTATATTGCGGTGGATCAAACATTACAAAATAAGCCTCAAATAGGAGTGTAGCCTTACCCCAAACGAAAGCATATGTGTGAGGGTCCGGATGCAATGGTCAGATGTTGACACCTTGAACTACGTGGGCTGTACCTGCCAGGTTCAGGGCTTGCTACTGGCACAGATTGTAAAGAGGACAGAAATTCGGTTTCGATGCATTACCAGCTCTCCTGCATACCTTTGCAAAACATTTTAAAGCTCTGTTGCTCTGCTTTTTTATCCAATGAGAGCCATTGGTTCCGTTCTCCCCTCTCCCACCTTTAAGCTGTTCTGCGCTCGGATGCACAGGGGTGTTGTCACACCGTGGAAAGATCGTTGGGCGGGGAGTTCTTTTATTCATTGATTTATTCAATAAATATTTGGGTACCTATTGGATGCTGAGCTCTGGGCCACGAGTTAGGGCTGTAACACTAAGCAATTCGCTGTGTAGTGGGGGAGACAGATATGAATCAGAGTCACAGGAATGAGTTTACGATTAAATCCACAATAAGTGCTGTACTATGAACTGGGGCTAGCAAAGAATAACGGGGGGGTTGGCCTTGTCTGGGTGAGGGGGTGGGTTAGGCAAGGGAGTCAGGGAAAGCCTCTCCGCGCTGACCAAGAGTAACGAGATGAACGGAAGGCAGAACCTTCCCACATGAGCAGCGTTTACCTGCGTCTTGATGAGTTCCCGGGGTGTGGGATTGTCGGTGCTAAACTGGGACCGTCCCTGGCAAAACTACATATAAGGGTAGGGGGTGTGCACAGACCCCACTACAGAGGGGAGCATGGCGCTTTTAAGGAATGGAAAGGAGGCCAAGGTTCCTGGGAAAAGCACCCCACCCTAGATGAGATCCGATGAGAGAGACAGATGGGGCCAAACCCTTCAGGGCCTTAAAGGTCACGTTAAGGTCTCTATCCTAAGAGCAAAGAAAAGTGCCTTAAGCAAGTAAATGACAGAGTCTTATTTCCCCTCGAAAAGTTCATTCTCCTCAGGATATGGAGACCATTACCATGTGAAGTTCAGAAATCTTTTCCTCAAGGAGAGCTGGCTGTGGTCCCTCAGCAGCAGGGTGTTGCAAATGTCTAACAGCTGGCTCTCGGGGGCTGGGGGGCAGTGTGTGTGGGGGGGTGGAGACCAAGGTTAGCAGAATTTGCCAGTTTCCATGGTGGAAAGATCCCACCTGGTCGATTTCCAGCTACCACATGACATCACTGAAGGCAGAGTTGGGAGAGATGCCACACGGACTCTAAGAGCCACGCTGGTTCCCTCCCTTCCCTTCCCTCCTTCTACTACATGATGTGAAAATGTGATAGGCATGGGCCTGGCATGCTACACTGAATCTGGAGGGTCACAATGACTTAGAAAAAAGAGAACACTGAGAGAAATGTAAAAATCACACTAGGTTAATATAAGTCTCTTTAGAAACCTTGGAAAACTGTCTACAGCCTTATGTGATTCAGGACGTCTATCAGAGAGCTGAAAGTCAAGGTATATGTGATGCCATGACATCACTGAGGTTTCTGCTCTCTTGCCACACAGGTTGAAAAATTTTGGAATGCTAACCAGTATTTTAAAAACAAAACAAAAAGTCCACAAAACCTCAGGCTCAGGATACTGTGTGCCTCTGGCCTTGCAAAGAAGAAGAGCATATGCATCATTTTCACCCTACCTGGACAACCAGAGTTGTAGAAATTCAGGCACAAGGTGAAGGAAATCTGCATTTCTTGAGGGCAGGGATAATTACTTACTCACTTTTGTATCCATGGTGCCTGAACTTGGGGTCAGGTTCAAAATAGAAGTTCAAAAAAAGAGATAGATATACAGATAAGTAATTCGTTAAGTTGCATCCAAAGCTATGTCTTTAGGGTTAACTTTATAATTATCTGTCATTAAAAGCTATCTTATTGGCTCAACTTTAGTATAAATAAGTAATAGCCTTTTCAGAAAGGCTAGCTTATTAGCTTTTTTCTTTTAATTTTTAAATACATTTTCATTATGGAATAGATGTAGATGGACAGAACAGTTCTGAGGGAGAGTTGGCTGAATGAGTGTTAGTTTCACACAGGGCAGGCGGACGCTTAAAACCTGCAGTTACTGAATCCCTTCTCTGGGGTGGGGGGGTCCTGCCGCAGCTACAGGGGAGCCGGCCCTGCTCTGTCCTTAGGCCTTGTGGGTAAAGGAGAGTGGACTATCGAAATTCTCGCCTCCCTTTTTTTTTTCTTTTCTTTTTGTTTGGATGTTTTCACGGGTCTCCCCATAGGTCCAGAGCGTTCCCATAAGTCGACCTCCAGTTTCCCCTATAGGAAGGGCTCACATTACTACAGCACATTTGTCACAATTAATAAACCAACATTGATACATTATTATTCACTGAAGCCCATAGTTTAGTTGGATTTCCTGAGCTTTTACCTAATGCCCCTTTTCTGTTCCAGGATCTCATCCAGATAACACATTACATTGAGCCATAATGTCTCTGAAACCCCTTCTTGATGGCGACAGTGTCTCAACTTTCCTTGTTTTGGATGACCTTGACTGTTCAGAGGAGTGCTGACCGTGGAAGGAGAGTGCCATCCTTACCCGCCGTGTCCAGGGTTCATATCACCAACGTGACCCGTCACTGTGAGGTGGACTTGTAGTGCTTTTCAGGTTTCTCTCCTGCAAAAGCCGCTCTATTTTTTCCCCTTTCAACCAGCGCTCTTTGGAAGGCAGTCACCATGCACAGCCTGCTTAGGGCCTGAGGGGCTACACTCACCTCCTTAAGAGCAGAGTATCTATTATTTGGAATTCCTCTGCAGGAGAGATTAGTCTCTTCTCCTCCATTTATTTATTTATTCAATCATGTATCTATATCAGTATGGACCCATGGATATTTACCTTGCACTTTAGGTTCTAATTCAGTACTACTTCGCTTATTTTTTTGCTCAGATTGTTCCAGATTTGGCCATTGGGAATCCTTTCACTTGGCTCCTATGTCCCTTTGACATATTCCCATCACTGGGGATTTTATTTGGGGGCACTTTGTTACTTTCTGGCCCTACAAGATGCTCCAGGACCATCTTTTATGTTTCCTGTCCCAGTCCTAGAATCAGCCGTTTCTCCAAGGAGCCCTGGTTCATTTTGTTGAAGGAGATCTTCTAATGAAGATCTTAGAAACCAAGGCCCGGATACTAAGCGTGCTCATTTCTTCTGGGGTGTCATTTGCTTCCAAGCCCTCTCAGCTAACAGAGCATGGAAATATATATGTGTACTAACCTGTGTATTTATAGGTATCTTTAAATATTTATGTATACATATATCCATCTGTATTTATGTTAAGCAAAACGCGGGTTCATACAGATGTATCCAGCTCTAATCTATCACTGCATAGGCCATTCTAGCCCCTTCCCCTTTGCTTGTCCATAACTTCCCACTCCAGTAGTAAGGAACCTGGTTCCTACCACCTGTCATCCATTTTCTTATTTTTTCGGTTCCAGACACATATATGGAGCTTTCAGAATTGTTTGCCTGTAACTTCATTGGAAACAACTTCCTCAACTAGAGGACTTTGCTAACTGCAGGCCCTTCTGCCTTTGGTCTTGAGTACGCCATTCATTTTCAAAGTTGCTTAGATCAGAACCTTCCCCCCATCTCCTTCTGTGAGGTGTTTCAAAACTTCGTAATACAGTTAGATGCTCTTGTCAAAGTCTGCATTCCATCCTAGTCCCTAACCTATTAAATGTTTTTTAAAATGTACGTACATTAGGGGTCACTCTTTCTGCTGTAATATTCTTGAACTTTGGACAAAGGCATAGTCATTATCTACCAGAATATTTTCTCCACTCTAAAAAATTCCCCGTCACACTTATTCAACCTCTCCCCACCCCAAACCACTAATCTGCTTATTATCTCTGTAGTTTATCTTTTCCAGAATGTCATATAATGGAATCATACAGTATATCGCCTCTTATGACTGGCTTCTTTTGCTTAGAAAGATGCATTTATGGTTCTTGCATGTCTTTTTTTGGCTTGATACCTCATTCATTTTTATCACTGAAGAGTATTTCATTGTATGGATACACCGTAGGTATTTTTATATCCATTAAACTGCTGAAGGACATCTTGGTTCTTTCCAGTTTGGGGCACTTGTGAATAAAACTCCTATAATCATTCATGTTCAGGTTTCAGTGTGGGCACAAGTTTTCAGATCAATTGGATAGATACCTAGGAGTAGAACTACTGGATCATATGGTAAGACTGTTGTAAGAAACTGCCAAACTGTCTTCCAAAGTACCTGTACCATTTTCCATTCCTCCCAGCAATGAATGATAATTTCTTTTGCTCTGCGTCCTCACCAGCAGTTACTACGGTTAATTTTTAGATTTTAGTCACTCCTGTAGTACAAAGTGGTATCTCGTTGTTTTTTTGTTTTGTTTTAATAGTATTTCTTTTAAAGATATATTTATTTATCTATTTTTTGGCTGCGTGAGGTCTTAGCTGCAGCGCACGGGCTCTTTGTTGCAGCGTGTGGGCTTCTCTCTAGTTGCGGCACATGGGGTCTTAGTTCCCTGACCAGGGATCAAACCCACGTCCCCTGCCTTGCAAGACAGATTTTCAACCAATGGACAAACAGGGAAGTCCCTCATTGTTGTTTTAATTTGTATTTCCCTAATGACAAATGGTGTTGAGCATACAGTCATATGCTTATCTGCCATCTTCGTATCATCTTTGGTAAAGTGTCTGTTCAGATCTTTTGCCCATTTTAAATTGAGTTGCTTGTTTTATATTGTTGAGTTTTAACAGTTCTTTGTATATTTTGGATACAAGTCCTTTATCAGATGTGTGTTTTGCATAGATCTTCTCCCTGGCCGTGGCTTGTCTTTTTATTCTCAAGAGTGCCTCTTACAGAGAGGAAGATTGAAAATTTTAATAAAGTCAAACTTATCAATTTCTTTCCTTCACAGACCACACTTTAGTTTTGTATCTGAAAACTCAACAGTTTCATGTCACATAGATTTTCTCCTACTTTTTTTCTGGAAGTTTTATCACAATCAGCATGTTGATATCAATAGTGTCAGATATAGAACATCTCTCTCACCACAAGGATCCTTTGTATTGCCCTTTTTTAGCCACACCCACTTCTCTTCCCCCACCCTTCTTGCCTCCTGGCAACCGCTAATCTGTTCTCCATTTCTATATCTTTGTCATTGCCAGAATTTTATATAAATACAATCATAGAGTATTAACATTTTGAGATTGGACTTTTTTTACTCAGTATAATTTTCTGGAGATTCATTTAGGTTATTGCACGCATTAATATTTGTGTTGTTTTTTTTTAATTGCTAAGTAGTGTTTCCTGGTATGGATGCACCACAATTTATTTAACCATTTACCCATTCAAGGACACGGAGGTTGTTTTCAGTTTGGGGGTTATTATAAATAAAATGATGTGAACATTTCATGTACAGGTTTTTTTGTGTGTGTAAATATAAGTTTTCATTTCTCCGGGAAAAATGCCCAGGAGTGCCATTGCTGGGTTGTATGGTAGTTGCATGTTTAGTTTTTTTTCAGGAATTGCCAAGGTGTTTTCCAGAGTGTCCATACTGTTTTATATTCCCACCAGTATCGTATGAGTCATCCAGCTTCTCAGCATTCTCACCAACATTTAGTGGTAGCACTATTTTTTATTTTAGTTATTCTGATAGATGAGTGTTGATGTCTCATTGTGGTTTTAATTAGCATTTCTCTGATGGCTAATGATGTTACATTTCTTTTCACGAGCTTATTTGCCATCTATATCCTTTTCAATGCAATGTTTGTTTACGACCTTTGTCCACTTTCTCATTGGATTGTGTATTTTGGTTACTGTTGAGTTTTGAGAGTCTTACAGGTATGAGTTCTTTGTCAGATATGTGGTTTTCGAATGTTTTCTCCCAGGCTGTAGCTTGTCTTTTCATTCTTTTCACACAGTAAAAGTTTTTAGTTCTGATGAAGTCCAGTTTATCATTTTTTTCCGTTATGGATCATGCTTTTGGCAACAAGACTAAGAACTCTGCCTAGCCCCAGTTCCTCAAGATTTTCTCCTATGTTTTTTTCTAAAAGTTTTATAATTTTACATTTAAGTCCATGATCTATTTTGCGTTAACTGTATAAGGTGTGAGGGTTATAGGTCAAGGTTCACTTTTTTTTTTGCCTATGGTTGTCCTCTTGCTCCAGCACTATTTCTTGTAAAGCTGGCCTTCCACTGAATTGCCTTTGCACCTTTGTCAAAAGTCAGTTGGGTATATTTGTTTGGATCAATTGTGAAGATCAATTTCTATGTTCGCTATGCAGTTACATTGATTTATATGCCTGTCAATCCCCTAATATCACACAGTCTTGATTACTGTAGCTTATATAAGGAATCTTGAAATCAAGTAGATTAATTTCTTCCACTTAATTTTTCTTTTTAAAATTGTTTTTACCTATTCTATTTTCTTTGCCTTTTCATATAAACTTAGAATACGCTCATTTATATCTAAAAGAAATCTTGCTGGGATTTTGGTAGTAATTTCATTAAACCTGTGTATTAGTTTTCTCTTGCTGCTGTAACAAGTCACCATAAACTTAGTGGCTTAAAGCAAAAGCAATATGAATTTATTCTCTAAAAGTTCTGGTGGACAGAGTCTGAAATCAGTGTCGTGAGGCTGAAGTCAAGGTGTTGACATGGTTTCTTTTCGCAGCTATAGAGGGAGCATCTGCTCCTTGCCTGTTTCGGCTTCTAGCGGCTGTGATGCCCTCCTCCCTCCTCAGAGCACATCACCCCACTTCTTGTTTCCATCATCATATCTCCTACTTCCCCACCTGTGTCGAGTATCACTCTGGTTATGTCTTATAAGGACACTTGTGATGACATCTAAGACCCACAGAATAATCCAGGATAATCTCCCAATCTCAATATCCTCAGTTAAATCACATTTGCAAAATTCCCTTTTGTATATTAGGTAACATTCACAGGTCCAAGAATGAAGAACTAGATCTTTGAGAACTTCATTCAGTCTACTACAATTTGTACATCAATTTGAGGAGAACTGACTTCTTTATTTTGTTGGATCTTCTACTTCATGAACATGGTATGTCTCTCCAATTATTAGCTCTTTTTTTATTTCTTTAGTTATCATTTTGTAGTTTTCAGCATACAAGTCCTATACATGTTTTGGTTATATTTACACTGAAGAACTGCTTATTTTTAGCAATTAAAAATGAAATTTCATCTTTAATTTTGGTGCCCACATTGCTAGTATAGAGAAATACAGCTGATTTTTGTAGGTTGGTCTTATACTCTGTGACCTTGCTGAACTTTCTTATTAGTTTATTAGCTTATTAGTATTATTAGTTTAGGAGTTTCTGAAGGTTCCTTGGGATTTGCTACATAGAGCATCGTATTATCTACAAATAAAGACTGTTTTATTTTTTCTCCTTTGATCTGTGTGCCTTTTTTTTTTTCATCTTCTTGCCATATTGCTCTCTCTAGAAGTTCCAGCACTGTGTTTTCTGACAATTGAGAGAGAAGACATTCTTGCCTTGTTCTTGAACTTAGTGGCAATTTAAAAATCACATCAATCATCAAACATAATTTAGAAAATTCAAGAGGAGAAGGAAAATGTATTTATCCATATTTCACTCTTCCTCTTGCTCTTTCTTCCTTCCTAGTGTTTCAAGAGTCTTTTTCTATTTTCTTACTTTTTAGAGAACCTCCTTTAGCTATTCTTTTAGAGTAATTCTGGTGCTGGAAAATTATCTTAATTTCCCTTCATCTGTGACTATCTTAATTTCCCCTTAGTACTTGAAGGATATTTTCACTTGATATACAACTCTGGGCTAACAGTTTTTTTTGTTTTTTGCGGAGCACAGGCTCCGGACGCGCAGGCTCAGTGGCCATGGCTCATGGGCCCAGCCGCTCCGCGGCACGTGGGATCCTCCCGGACCAGGGCACGGACCCGCGTCCCCTGGTGGCCATGGCTCATGGGCCCAGCCGCTCCGCGGCACGTGGGATCCTCCCGGACCAGGGCACGAACCCGCGTCCCCCGCATGGGCAGGCAGACTCTCAACCACTGCACCACCAGGGAAGCCCTGGGCTAACAGTTTTTAATGAATCACTTAAAACATGTTGTGCCACTTCTTTCTGGCCTCCATGGTTTCTGATGAGAAATCTGCTGACATTTGAATTGCTCTCTTTTTTTACCCTATAGATTTGGGTCCTTTCACATCATAGATGAGAAGAAAGTACCCAGGGAGCAGCCTGTGGACGAGGCACTTCTTTTCGGGGGAGCCACAGCCACTGCCTGGAGCCTGACACCCTGCCCCTCAACAGTTTAGAGAAATGGGGCCTGCTCAGGGTTCGCAAACACCTGGCCGGGAGGGGTCTGAGGCTCCTCTGAGCCCCCCAGCACCGGAGCTCCATTCTCAGGAAGCAGCCGCAGCATCTGACAGCATCCACCTCACTTCCTGAATCTTTGGAAAAGAATTTGCCAGGGGCTTCCAGAGACTTGGGCCAAAATCCTCACTTGTCCTCCCACTTGAACAAGTTACCAGACCTACCTGGGCTTTGGAGTTTTACCTTTGAAACGAGAAGACGGGGGGAGCCAGCCTCTGGGGTGCCTCAGCCCAGGTGCCCGTTGTCCCTGTGTCTGGAGGAACCCACAGGCCAGGCGGCCACCTCGGGGCCCCCAGCGGCCCCTCCCAGCCTGGTTTGCGGGGAGTCTCCCTCATCTCCACCTCCAGGTCGCCCCGTAAACCGCACGCTTCTCTAGCCCCTGCTCAGAAGAGGGCTCTGAGCAGGGGCTGAGGCCTTTCACAGAGTCCTCCAGGCCTCGGCGGGCTTGCTGAGGGGACGGGGTGTCTGCGACAGTGTGACCACGGCTCCCGCAGCCTCGGGGACATGCCCAGGCTCGGGCCAGCACACAGAGGCCGTGCTTTCGGAGTGAGTTCAGTGGACCTGATGGGACCCACGGCCCGGTCAGCTGTCAGCCACACGCAAGGTTATCTGTGGGCGGAAACCGTCACCGTCTATGTCTGCTGGGATTTTGGCAGCCACGGGAGGGACGGTGCATCCCTACAGGACTGGCTGAGTCAGGTTCCCTCCGTGCCAACAGTGCCGCCGTCTGTGGCCGCCAAGGAGAGACGTTTTGGCAGGGCCCAGCGGCGTTTTCCCCAGAGGACAGTGTTACCAGCTCGAGGAGGAGACAGGCCTGCATAGGCAGAGCATAGAAGGGGGCTGGGATTCTGGAAGGACCTGGATGGTTCTGGGAAAATCTGGTAGCCATTTTTAACAGGAAAAAAAAAACAAATCAAGGTGTGGGAGTGAGAGCGTGGAACTTCTTGGAAATGAGGAGAAAGAAAATAACACGTCCGTCTCCTCAGCCTTGACCTTGTACCCCCGCGGCCGGCTGGACAACTCTGCTGGACTTTCCTGATGCCTTCTCAGATCCAAAGGGTCCAAAACTGAGGTCATCCTCCCTCACCCTGGCTCCTCTTCCCATTCTGTCAGTAAAGCCACCCTTCAGACACCAGAGTGGGGCCGCAGGGGAAACCTCCGATTTTCCCTTCTTCACCGCCGTCTCTGGCTGTCTCTCTCGCTCTGAGTCAGGATTTCAAAGTCATTGCTCACAAAAGTGAACAAAACTAAAGTGACCACATAAGAAAGGGAATCTCCAAAAGGAGAACTAAACCAAACATCGGAGTAAACCGGTGGATTTCCCACTGCTTCATCCCACAGGCTCCGGCCCAGCCAGGACACCCCAGGCCTCGGGCTCGGAGCCCCCCCAGCCCACGTGGAGCCCACATCCCGCACCTCGCCCTGAGCCCAGGCCCCTGACCCAACCTTTCCTGGATCTGCTGTCCCTGTTCCTAAGGCCCTCACCCCTCCTCCCACCTGCCCTATGAGACGTCCTTCCTTTGCCTTCTGAACTCACAGTAACTGTCAAAGCCCAGCTCAGCCATGCAGCCTCTACCTGTGGGGCTTCCTGACCCGTCCCTGCCCTGGGGTTCTACTGCACGCACAGCAAGGACAACGGAGCAGCGGCTCCCAGCTCGGGCCCCAGAGCCACACGACACCTGTAAGTGGGAGCCATGCAATTCCGGCTGAGTTGCTTAACATTTCAGAGCCTTCGCTGTCCTTTCTGTAAAATGCGACTGATAACAGTACCTAACTTACAAGGGTGAGGGGAGAATTAAATAGGATATTGCACTCGGTGTGCTTAGTACAATGTCTGGCAATTAATTAATAATCAGTCAACAATTCTTGTTGTCACTGCTGTCCTTCGTCCTGCTCTCTCATTTCCACTTTCCCGTTTGCTCGTTTGTTTTCATGTGGCCATCTTGTCGACCCCTACTAACTTGTAAGTTCTCGAAGGGCAAAGACAACGCTATCTTTGTATTATGTTTCTGCCCCGTGGTGCGCACACACACGCGCACACACGCGCACACACGTGCGCGCACACGCACTCTCACACACACACACACAAGACGTTGTTGGTGTCGTGCCGGGGGCTGAGTAGATGGTGGATGGACAAAATTCCTGTCTGTCTGTGTGCAGGGTGGGTGGAGGCCTGGGGCCCCGATCATCTGTAGTGATGAAACATGGGCCTCGAGTAAAGAGGCCAGGCTGCCAACCAGGAGAGGCAGTGAGGGAGCTTCCAACGAGCACAGTTATTTAATCCAGTGTCACCCAAAGGAAGGCTAGGATAACACGCTCTGACTTTGGGGAATTTATAAAATAGGCAAAGAACAACTGATAAGGACATGACACCTTCTGGATTCAGGGTTTCAGGCAACGTGTGAGGAGAAGGTGAAGAAAGGAAAGAGGAAGAAAGGGTCCCAAACCATAGCCCCTGGTGATGGCCGAGTAATGGTTTCATCGGATCCAGGAACAAAACAGAGACAACTCTTCCATGTCAGAGTTTTAATTCTAGCACTATTTCTCGTCAGACAAAACTGAACCCAAGGTAAAACTGAAGGAGAATCCAATAGAAGGCAGTTGAGGACAGGCAAAGTGAACCAAAATAATGAAAGAGGTCTTTATCACATCATGCCTCTAAACAGAATGAAGAGACAGGCCCCAGCCCTCCGGTCCCTCCCTGGTTTTCAGTCCTGGGACTCCCCAGAGGCAGACTTCCTACCGGTCCCATTGTTGCTTCAATCCAGCCCCAGGGCACTGATCTTATCTCTTCAGGTTTATTCGTTTGTTTTCCTATCTCCAAAATGCACCTTTGTATAGAATCTGGGCATGGCTGCAAAATTACCCCATTCTCAGCAGTGTCTGCACTAATCATGGCCCCTCCCTCCTACTCTCCCACCTGGGACCATCAGCACACCTGAGCCCTTGTCATCAGGCAACATCCTTAGCACCACGGGGGGTAAAAAATAGAAAGGCACATTTGGGGTATAAAGACCAGTGCTATTTTGGCTTTGACCAGTCCAGCAGAAGAAAAGGATCCTTCAAGGGAGAGGGCCTTCCACTAAAAGGGAAACAACCACAAAACAAAACAAAACAAAATCAAGAATGCTGGAATAATTAGTCACCCAGTATTGTAGCAGTCTGTTTCTTAGCTAAACTCTGTTTTGTTTTCAGTGCTACATAGATCTGGGTCGCGGGGAGATGGAGGTGGGTGTGTTTGCATCCTGGCCTGTGTGATTTGTGCAAATTCCCAAGTAAACTGAGTCAGTTAACCAAAGAAATAAGGAAGAAATAGAAATGGTTGTCCCAAGGTAGGCCTGCCTTTACAGATGTCACATTTCAAAGTCACGTTTGCTGTCACTACAGTGAGAACTCGGTCTTGGCTGGGGCCACTGCCTCATCCACTGGGCAAAAACAAACATCGGAGGGAGAAATGTGCTGTAGCCACACTGGGGGGAAAGTGTGCCATTGCTGATGCTTTAAATCATCTGAGAATGTGTCCCAGGGTTAAACGTTTCAAACGTTCTACTTATATTAGATGGGCTTGAGATGTAGGGACATCTGTGGGGCTAAAATAAAACAGTCTTTCCCTTGTCCTGGAGAACAAAGCCCAGAAACTAAAGAGCCAAGTCTTGGTTATCAGAAGGCCTATTATCTGCTCTTTATCTAACGTTACTTTGGGGCTAGCTTTGGGCCCGTCTGTCCATCTTTCAGCCAGAGAGCAAGGGAACAGAGCCCAACCTTACAATTCATCTAAGCAAAACGTAACTGAGATGGCAAATCTGCAAAAACCCCAAAATCAGACCAACTCAAAGCAAGACTCCAGTCCCCTCCACACACAGACAGCACCTTGGAGAGGCAAATAGCGGTGCCTTTCAGATGCTCTGCTTCACCGCCCCCAAGCTGAGAAACACCTGGGTCGGAACCGGTCTCTGGTCGTTGCTGTGACCAGGAAGGGCTGCCTTTTCCTGGGTCTCAGGATATGCGCTTGGTAACTTTCCAGACATTTATTGCCACAGTTCAGCCCTGTGCTGCCAAGGTCGGAGCCAACAAGGGCGTCTGAAAATGTGCAAAAGTGAGTTCTCGCTGACTGCTTGGCCCAGGCCTAGCCTGAGGGCAGAGAACCAGACGTTCTCCTGCCAGAAGCCAGTCCCCAACTTCATGGAAACTGGGTATCATTTCTGATGCTTCTCACTCGGCCAAGGTTCAATGCAGCTGCAATCACTCTACCTCCAATTCAAGTATGTCCTTGATCCTAAGATCTTGGAGGCATCTGGTTCTTCTTCTTTCTTTCGTTCTTTCTTTCATTTTTTTTTTTTTCCTGGCCGGGCCACACAGCATGTGGGCTCTTAGTTCCCTGACCAGGGATCAAACCCATGCCCCCTGCAGTGGAAGCGGGGAATCTTCACCACTAGACCGCCAGGGACGTCCCCGGAGACGTCTGGTTCTTAATCATTAAATGCATATTAATAAAAACCAATGTGATATACCACATCATGATGTGTTTATCACAATAATCCAAGAATAGTATATATTAATATAAGGATATTCTATTAGCTGTATATTACTAGTCTGTTACTAATTAATGTTAATTATATTAACTATAGGTATAGCTAATTATATTAACTCTACTATAAGGTAAGAGTAATATGGTAATATAAGACCTATTCTGTAAATACTCGGGTCCTCTGCATTTGTGAAAATTGACGCAAGCTGCAATGGTAGATGCCGTGCTGCTCTAACCAGGTGCCAACTGTTGGCGCCCCTGGCCGACAGCTCAGCTCCCAGGCCCCTCCAGGAACTGCTCTTGGCCGAAGCCGGCTACCTCACCGTTTCCTGCCCTCTTCCTGAGGACGCCTGCATCCAAATAACTGGGTGATGAGCAGTATGGAGGCTTGGCCCCTGACCCCAACTTGGGCCCACTGTGTAAGACATGGGGCTCCCTGTGGGGCAGGCTGGGACCGTCTCCCTCGGCCCCATCCTGCCTTCTCTCGCTTCAGCTGTTAGCATGAGAGCACTTCATGCTAATCTTCGTCTCAGAGTCACCTTCCCGGGGAGGCTAATCGGCAGCCTTTGGTCCCAGCAGGCGTCTGCCTGACCACGTGCTCGGTGGGCCCGGTGCTGCCTGCCCCAGCCACTGGCAGTCGTGGTGGAGCGCTGACGGTGTCTGGGACAGGCTGGTGGCGGTGACTCTTACGCTGGTGGTGACTGGATGTCACAGGCATAGAAGGAAGGCTCAGTATATCAAGTGTTTGATAAACTTGGGAGAAATAAAGTATAATGACAATGCAATCAGGCCATTGTTAGACGCCGTAGAGTCTTTGGAAAGACTGAAAGGGATCGCTCAGCAGTTAAAGGCTGGGTACAAGACCCTAAAGTGATTGCTGGCAAGATGTAAAGAGCCTCTGGGGTCCTGCAGCTGAGGAGCAGGGGAGGTGAGCCCCAGGCTGGCGGTGAAACAGAGACTAATCAGAGAAAGGTGAACTCTCACTGGGGCAGACTGCTAAGCTGGGAGCAGGGGCCTGCCAGGGAAAGAACGGCGTCCTCAGTCATAAGGTGAGGACGTTTCGGGCACGCACTTGGGAATCTTAAATCCCAGATTCTTTTGAACCTCCGGGCTGCCAGGGGTGACCCCTCCCGCTTTGAGGCTACTGCACCTTCCCCTCGAAAACAACGAAGGGGCCTCTTCCTTGTGAGACGACACAAGCCCCTCTCTGGCTCCGCCCTCGCCTACCCTCTGGCCACCCCTGACCATATGCAGGGCTGAGTCACAGCACAACCTGCTGGGGGTGCTGGGTGAAGCTGGCTAAAGGCAGACGCTGACGTCGGCAGAGTACACACAGGGCTGGCTGTCCAGGGAGCTGAGCGTAAAGTCGGATAGGGAGACATGAGGGGGGCGGAGGAACCTTCCAGGATGTAAGATTTGACACCTCTCGAGGCCCCTGGAGGTGTCCCTGACATGCTGTTGGACGTTGGAAGAAGTGATGGCTCACACTGAGTAAAGTCACAAGGCTCGATTTGCAAGAGCACACGGTGGCAGGGAGGGTGGAAGGCCCAGGGAGTGGGTCTGCCAGGGCGACTCTGCCAGGCGGTGCCAGAGAGCGCATCGATGACCACAGTCTGTAGGAGGGACTTCAGGGGTCTCTGTCCACGGCAGCACCGAGGAGCTCGGGAGCCACTCTCCCCTGCAGGCAGGGCTGAGCCCAAGGGGGGCGTGAAGCGCAGGGAACAAGGGGACGAGAGGCCAGGTGACAGTGCTTCGCCCTCAGCGATGGAGACGATCATACGAGTGTCAGGATTGGAGAGGCAGCCAGAGGCCTGTGCTTCAGGCCATGGGGTGACAGTACACCGTGGTGACACTGAGGCAGAGTGATGGGCAGTGGACAAGAGCCGCGCCAGCCGGTCCCCACGGCCGGGGACACCAGGGAGGGCCGAAGGAGGCGAGGGACCGCGGTCCCAGGAAGGACTCAGGATCCTTGAACCCAGTGTCCAGACCCGAGCGTCCCCGTAGCCCATTGGCTAAAGAAGGGCCCGTCTTCTTTACCCAGAGTGCTGGGACGGGGGGGGGGGGGGGTGTGGGGAGGGAGACGCAAGAGGGAGGAGATATGGCGATATATGTGTATGTGTAACTGATCCACTTTGTGATAAAGCAGAAACACACCATTGTAAAGCAATTATGCTCCAATCAAGATGTTAAAAAAATTAAGAAAGAGGGGCCCAGTCACCGATGAAGCCCTAAGGGACCTGTGGCCACTGGGCGCTGGGGAAATGGGGTGCCCAAATATCCGAGGGTGGCTACTTGGTTGAGTGCTGGGGGTCCCGGGTCAGGGCCGTGCCAGCGGGAGTGGAGAGTGACACGCCGGCGGAACACGGATGCACACTGATGAGCTCCTAGACCCCAGCAGGGCCAGGGTGCCCGCACTGTGTCACCAAGTGCCCACGAAGCCAGAAGTGCCCGGCACGGGCTGAGTTCCATCAGCTCCACCAAGCCGTCGGGGGTGAGCCCAGCAAGCCGTCGTCACACGTGCAGTGGCCGTGGCCCTTCAGGGGTCAGGGCCGAGCGAGGCCAGAGGGCCCAGGTGAGCCGTGGGGCAGGCGGCCCCCCATGGCCAGCTGGTGAAGGGGGTCCGTGCTGAGGTTTGTGCAGCGGGTCAACTCGGCTCGGGCCCCCCGTGAGCCAGAAGCGGGTGCTGAGGCACTGCCGCCAGGCCCAGGGCTGGTGCTGAGGACGGAGCCTGCGGTCAGCACCGAGGCCAGAGGAGACGCTTGCCGAGAGTGCGAGAGTCTGCAAGGAGGGCAGCTGTTGTCGCCTGCAGGGCCGCAGCTGTGCTGCCACCTCCTTCTGGGAAGTTCCCCCAGGACACGCGGCCCGCCAGGCTCAGGAGGAGCGGCTCTTCATGAATTTACTCAGTGACAAACGTCCAACAGTTATCGTGCGTTTGCCATCGATCAGGGGCTGGGCTTCGGTGACATCAAAGGCCAAGGCCTAGGTCCCTTGTTCAAAAAGTAAGAATTTCAAGGCAGCAGCTGCAGAGCATGAAACCACCCCGTGCGCGGATGGTCCGTCCCTGAAGCAGGCCCTGCACAGCCTGTTCTCGTGACACTAGCTTCTAGCCGTGGAGACAATTAATGTGTCAATTACAGTGAATTTTTTTTTTTTTTTTTTTTTTTTTGCGGTACGCGGGCCTCTCACTGTCGTGGCCTCTTCCGTTGCGGAGCACAGGCTCCGGACGCGCAGGCTCAGCGGCCACGGCTCACGGGCCCAGCCGCTCTGCGGCATGTGGGATCCTCCCGGACCGGGGCACGAACCCGTGTCCCCTGCATCGGCAGGCGGACTCTCAACCACTGCGCCACCAGGGAAGCCCTACAGTGAATTATTTTATTGCAGCTGTGAGAAGTGTTATGTTGGAGAAATGCAGGCTGGTCCCTATGCAAACTTATAAGGGACTCAGACCCTCTGAGCCGGGCGGCCGTGTGTGCGGGGTTCCGGGCGCAGGGTTTGCAGGGACAGAGACTTCAGGGATTTGAGAGCCATGGCCCTCACTCCGACTCCTCACCACACCGTGAACCGCTCACCTGACAACTGGCCAGCAGCGGGTCTTATTCGAAACCATCTCCAAGTCAGAGAAAATGGGCCACAAACACATAGATGCCTCCAAATGCCACAGCACACACTTCCCTCGCAGAGAAACGGCTCCAGAAAAAAAAAAAATCATTAAAAGAAAAAAATGTTGTTAAAATAAAGTGAATGGAAACATAAGAAGGTCCTTCACTGGCTTAAGAAAATAAACCAAAATCCAAAATATTCTGAGAAACACATTAGGGAATTAGAGGGGATCAAAAAGTCCACCACAGGGCCAGTTATATGTCGGGTTCAGAAACGGGTTTAATTCTGCACTGACAGCAAGGAGACCTCAGTTCCATCCCCCGCACTCCAGGTCTGAGAAAGTCATTTCAGCTTTCTGTTCTTTGCCTGAATAATGAAAAACAATGTTACTCTGTCATGTTGGATTGCATGAGCATGATGAGGACCACTCTTGCAGGGGACTCTGAGCTATTAGCTCTTCTGGAAACACAAGCTCCACGCTTACTCAGGACGAGGTAACCTCAGGTCAGCGCCCACCGCTCGGCCACACACACTGCGGAGAGTTCAGACTCAACCCGACTGCGCCGTGAAACAGACAGGTTTTCCCGAGACGCCAGACCTTCACGGGTAGCCACGGCCCCCGCTGGGCGGGGCCTGCGCGACGTCTTGCCTCTTCCTTGGTCCACCCTTCAGTCAAGCCCACCTGCCCTCCACGATCACAGGGGCAGACGTCACTTTTCCCATTTTGCAAAATGTATATAATTATTTAGTACACGAGAAGTATAGTATTTCATATGCATAGTGAAAGGGTAGATTATCAAATGTACTGGGAAAACTACTGACCTAGCTGGAAAAAATTCGAGTAAGCTTGAAGTAAGCCTTACGAGTAATAAAAGAAATTTAGATAATTATATAATTTTCATGAAAAGCCCTTTCTAAAAACACCACCAGACTCACAGACATAGAGAACCGACTTGTGGTTGCCAAGGCTGGGGAGGGCTGGAGGGGGGCTTTGGGATGAGCAGATGAAACCAGCAGGTATAGGATGCGTAAACAACAAGGTCCTACTGTAGAGCACAGGGAACCGTATTCACTGTCCTGGGATAAACCAGCATGGAAAATATGAAAAGGTATATGTGTATGTATAACTGAGTCACTTTGCTGTACAGCAGACATTAACACAACATTGTAAATCAACTA
>NC_041231.1:106879030-106909433 GCF_002837175.3 Physeter macrocephalus | reverse complement strand
TGGGAGGATCCCACGTGCCGCGGAGCGGCTGGGCCCGTGAGCCGTGGCCGCTGTGCCTGCGCGTCCGGAGCCTGTGCCCCGCAACGGGAGGGGCCACGACAGTGAGAGGCCCGCGTACCGAAAAAAAAAAAAAAAAAAAAATTAAAAAAGGAATAAAAATAACACCAAAGGCAGAGATTATAAAGTAAAACATCAACAGTTCTGACTACATACAATAAATTCCGTAAATCCCATAAACCCCGTAAGCAAAATTAAACGTCACTTAACAAAGCAGGACAATATTTGCCATATATATTCCAGATAAAGTACCAATATCCTTTATATATAAAGAGCTCTTGAGAGTCAGTATGTGAAAGACAAATTATCTGTCTACCAATTCCATCTCCTGAAATCTATCCTACGGAAGCAAGTCTAGAAGTGATCATGGCAGTACCTGCCCATTGAAGCCCCGTGGAGTTAGGTGGTCAGCGACTCCTCCCCACTTAGGAGAGAGGGACCCAGCCGAGGGTCACCGGGAGGGATGCTTACGGGGGCGACACTGCATGCATTGCCAGTTCCTGGAGGAAGGGGGTCTGGAGAGCTAAAGAGGGCATCCAGTAAAGGGGTACCATACCAGGAGGAGTGCCCAGATCTGAAAACAAAGGCCCCACTCTGGGGGCCCAATAAAAAACTGTAGCCCTCAGCAGAGCCAGGAAGACTGAGAATCATCCTCCACACCACCCCCCGACCCTGGTTAGCCTAGCGTTTGCATCACCCTCTTTTCAAATTCAGGAGCGTAAAGCTGAGAAAGATTGTTACCCAAGCTTTCATTCTCAGAAAGGGGGGAACAGATCCAACCAGGTCTTCTGTGTTAAGTGCCCTGCTGTTCGGGTCTGGGTTCTTTCTTGGCGCCTTTGCTGGTGTTCTGCTCCTTGCTTTCTCCCAGGACCAGGGTAAAAGGGCTTTCTGTGGCGACGGTCGATGTGGCAACCTGCAAACCAGGCTTGGGAGGGGCAGGCACTCGTGGAAGCGTTTCCCAGTGTCACGGCCTCCGGACTGTGTCCGCTGACAGTTTCCAGAAAGTATTTGAGAGGTCTGGAGGCTGAGAAGGGGCTCTGTGTGCCAGGGTCGGGTTTCTCCCGGCTTCTCTGCGTAAATTTCCCTTCATAAATTACAGGTCCCGCCAGCAAGTTGTGAACAGAGACCAGTAACATAAGAGGTGATTTGGGGGTACACAGAGGCCTCTCCAGTTCTTTAAAAGTCAGTTCCTTTTTGTTTGTCTGTTTTTACCGGGAGATGGAAAGTCAGGCTTTGAGGACCTCGAGGGTCTCAGCAGGGCCTTTGGGAATCAATATTTGTCAGGATTCAGTTACCTGGTCTGAGCCTGTGGACTGAGTCATTAAAAGATTGAAAAAACCTTCTCCTCCAGACTTGGGAAGATCCCAGAGGTGGGGGGTAGATTTTGTGTCCCCTGGCGTTTATTTCCTCCCTGACTCTTGCACCTGACCCCTGAGCTGGTGGTTCCCGGTAAATCACATAAACACGGATGTTCCGCTCTTTGGTGCCCCTCCTTCTGGGCCAGGCAGACATTTTCTTAAAGAGCCAGGGTGTGATTTTTCTAGGCTCTGTGGGGTCAGATGACCTCTGTCACAACCGCTCAACTCTGCCGTTTGAAAGTAGCCACCGACAATCCCCAGACACGTGGGCGTAGCTGTGTTCAAATAAAACTTTATTGACAGGATATGGCTGGACTTGGCCCCCGGGCCGTGGTTTGCTGACCTCTGTTCCAGTCAAAACTCCTGGACCTCACATTCTGTTTTTCCACTTATTCCATCTCTTTCTCTTACTTCTTCCAAGTTTCATGTAACTTCTGTAATATAAACAGCCCACCAACAACCAAAAAGGAGAAATTTGGGGTTTGAACAATTTGGTACTTGGCGAGCCTAAATACACCCCTTCCTCTGGATTCCTGTTTCCGGGGTGGGTACTTATGGTTGTCTTTAAATGTCTATTTTGCATTTCCCAGTCTATCTGAAGTGGCTGGTGCTGCATGAAGAGATGGGGCCCAGGGACTAATTTTGCAAGGCAGTGTCCTGAGCTGGATTCTCTTTGTGGCCAATTATTAAGAGCAATTTTACCCCCTGCTTTTAGCTACTGTTTGCATTAAATGCACAAGGGCAAGGAGGGAGCCATTCTAATCTCTTCCCCACCCTCCCATTGCCTGTAACCCCTGCTGCTCATAAAGGCTGCCATCACCCTAGCATAACACTTAGCCCTCGCAGTGTTGGATTGAATCGTAGCTCCTTTGATTGAGATCCTACTAAGCGCAAAAAGCCTCCAGGTTACTATGTCCTTGTTGTGTGTAATCACCCTGACATCTCTGGTGTCCCGTTGGCCAGAAGACATGATAGACTTAGAGGTTTACTCCACTGTGCATAAAGGTGCAGCCAAGAAGGAGGCCTGAGGTTGTCTGCCTTCCAGGCCCGTGACTTTAGTTATTATGCAACTGTTATGATTAGTTTGCCCATTGATGCGGACACCCACCCACCAAATACTCACCAAGCTTTTCTCATTCCCCAGGTGCTGGGCCAGGTGCTGGGGATGCGGCAGCGCACGAGGAGACCCAGCCCCGAGGACCAGGAGCTCCAGATGCTCCCCTATAATCACGCATTAACGCATCGACATGACCGTGGCTTGGGCTGCGAAGAAGAGCCCAGGGAGACATGTGGGCACGTGACCAGGGGACCAAAGCTCCTTAGCCCACCTCCCATCACGGTCAGAAACTTATGCAAGGATCGCGATTGCCCTTGTGTTATCTGCTACGTTACGTGACCGTCCTATTGGGACAGCTCTGTTTTCTTCACCTTCTCTATCTGGGTGCACACAGATGAGTGGTGGTGGAGACCAGCGTGACCTCTGTAGCATCCTGTAAGCAACCGGAAGGAATGAGATGAACGTATAGCAACATGGAGAGACTGAAAGCCTAGTGCCGTTGGGGGCAAGTAGTAAAAAGAACGCAAAGTATACGCAGCGCCGTTTATGGAAGTTGCACATACATACGAAACTACTCAATATAGTGTATAAAGAGATGCATGATGATTTAGGGATCTGTGTAAAACACCCTGTACGGGGCCTGGGGGCAGGCATGGGGGGGCTAGCTGGGAAGTCAGGGGTAAAGGGAAAAACCAAAGCAAGAGAGGAGCCTTGTACAGCCTGTCCTGAGAAATAGGGTTGATCACATCTCTGCCCCTGAGGTCCCCAGAATAAACAACACATGCAAAATGTCATTTGACAGAGCAAGTCGCCTCGATGTCGTACTGGATAGAGGATGATGACCTTTCGGCGCTGGCCCTGAGCCTCAGGCAGGGAAACGGGCAGAAAAGACAGAGGCAGAGAGGAAAACAAGGCAGCAAGCACAGCCCCGGGGACAGTGAGGGACGCTCCTGTGTTTATACAAACCCGCGCCCTGAGGGGGGGGTGACCCCTTAGCGAGAAGGGCCGTATCTTCAGTACTTAATAGAAGGCTCTTTCCAATGGCCAGCCGAGGCTGAGTGGTGTCCCCAGGTATTTGAGGGGCTGCAGCAGGGACGTCGCTCTCGAGCGCTCTTCCTGGAACGTCCGCTGTGCAGAGTCCGTTCGGGGCTGTGAAACGGTAGCCGATGCCTGGCGTCGATGTTCTCACGGAGTCGTGGGGCCTCTCCGACACAGCGCGACATGAAGAAACGCTGGCCGAGACCCCCAGAGGAGCGAGCATCTGGGCCCCGCCTCATCCACGGACTGTTCCAGAAACTGTCTGTCATTTCAGTTATTTGCAGTAACAAAGCCACTGCATTTGTTAGGAAACACCAAATACATCTTTCCGCCCCCCGCCCCCCAAGGTAATGAATATCCAGCTTGGAAAGGAAGGAAGGCAGGACATCTCCCCCAGCGGTCAAGGGCCAAGAAAAGTAGGCTACGTTCTTTCTCTTGCCTCCAAATAAAATCTTGGACAAGATGGCAGTGGCCTCGAGAGGGCTCACCAGAGCTGTTTTGATTTGCCAGCATTCTTCTCGGAGAACTGATTTGTAGGTTAAAAGTACGCAGTGTACGAAAGCGGGAATCATTTATTTCTTGACTGACCTTGGGCCTTGATTTATCTCAAAACCGAGGGAATTTTCCTCTTGGTGAAGGAGAGCTAATTCTTTCAGTAAGTCCTTGAAAACTCCCTGCCATCAAAAACAATCCATATGCTGAATGCACAGAAACAGAAATGCTCTGAATTTCAGGAAGGTGTCGTGGGGAGTAGCAGGGAGGGAAGGAGATGCGAGAAGAAAAAGAGGCTGGACGATCTAGGAGAAAGGATGCTTAGCTAATTATGCACTTTTCAAGCTGGTAAAGAAAGCCCAGTTTGGGGAAGGATGAAGGTGGTCCTTGCCCCGCGGCCCGCGAGCCCTCCCCCGTCCCCTCGCCGGCTGACCTCCCCCTGACTCGGGGAGGGGAGAAGAGTGAGGCCCTGTGTCCTCCCGGGCAGGGCCTTCCTGTGACCCGCCGGGGACCCCGCGGCCCCTTTCCCACAGCCCTCCCCTAGAGCCCTGCTGCAGCTCTCCGTTTATTTGTTCAGGTGAGTAAACTCTGTATCGAATGCTGGTTTCTCAGTTGCTTTTAATTAGGCTTCTGGGCTCCACTCTTTCATCTTGGTGGAATCTGCGTCACTTTTCTCCAGCTATTTTTGGTTCTAAAGCCCTGGGTTTGCTTTCACTCGGCTAATTGAAGGCACACAGGAAAGGAGAAAGGGGATAATCCCCATCACTCGATGTTTCTTAAGGCTGTGATAAACCGCACGTTTTTTTAGCGGCAGAAAATCGCTTTCAAAATGTTAACTCTGCAGCCTCTTCCCTGAGGGGCCGGGGTGCCGAGCCACCAAGGCTCCAAGCGAAGGTCATGTGGGCTCCTCAGAAGCCCTGAATTCCAGGGAGAAGGTGGGCGGGCAGGTGAGACGCCCGATGTGGCCAAATAGCCCCTCCATGACTTCCCCTTTCCAGCCGCTCAAGCCCTTCAGCTCTGGCTGAGATCCTTGAATGACACATTCGCAGAGCTCTGGGTGAAGGCTCGGGCTGACACCTATTAACATCAGAGAACAGTGCGGACGGCGATGACCTTGAAATGTCCCTTGAAATGAACAGCCAGCTGCCAGGTGCTTCTTTAATCTCAGAAAGGGCGATATATATATGTATTTGTGTGTGTACACATATATATTAGTATAATTTTATTAAATCTTACTAAAATTAAAAGATGATAAATATAAAAAGATCATTTTTTTGCCCTTTGGACCAAAATATTCTCTGAAAACTATATTCATGAAGTATGTATAATTTGCTGTTTTTACCAAGGCTATTTAGTAAACTTTAGATCTTGTTAGAGTAATAAAAATAGGTTTATGTAGGGCAAATATTTAGATTTATCACTGTTATTCTATTTTTATAATTGATAGATATGATTATGGGTGCTCTATACACTTTCTACAAAATGGAAAAGAAAACCCTACGTTTTTGTTACCAAAAAAATAGAAATCATATTTACATTTATATCTTAATATACTGTTGTCCCCCCAAGTCCATTCCAGGAGACAAAACAGTACAAACAAACAACTACTTTTTTTTTTTTTTTTTTTGTATAATGTTGGGTTTATGTGAGACTTTATATCTTTTTTTTTCCCAACTACTTCTAACTTAAGAAATAAAGTACTTACATGGATCCAAGACAATCAATTGACAATAAATTCAAGTTTCATGTTAAAGTAGCCTTCATAAGACAACGAATGGGAAAAATAGTTGCAATTCATACACAAAAAGGGGATATAACTAATAACTAAATAGCTCCCACAAGTCCACGAGAAAAAGACCAAGATCCAGTAGAAAATGGGGAAAAGGACACTTTACAGACAAGATCACAGACATTTAAATGTATGAGAAGATGCTCGACCTCACTCGCAATGAGTAAAATGCAAATTAAACTAGACTGAGATTTCATTATCCAACCCCCAGTTTGTTTGTTTAAACAAAACGGGTACCATGGTATGGTTGCAAAAGGAGGGAAAAGGTCGCTTACGAAAAGCTGATGGGAACACACGCTGTTTTCAGCTTCTATGGGGAATCTGGCAACAGATATTAAAATTATAAATGCAAATGCTCTTTGACCCGAAGTTATTTTTCTAAGAATTTATTCTATAAAAATATTCATCCAGGGGAGAAATAAAATATACACAAGGTTGTTCATTGGCACTGGCTGCAATAGCAGAAGATTAGAAACAACCCAAATTTCATCAATAAGGGTCTGGTTAAATAATTTTGTTATAACCCTGTGATGGAATATTATACAGCTGTAAAATATGAGGAATCTCTATTAAACAATCCCCACTACATATTATTAAGTGGAAAAAAAGTAGTGTCTGTAATACATTATGACTTGCCAATAATAGGAAGTAAATGTAGATGATATAGTGACAAGGAATAAAGGCAGAGATAACCAGTGTCTGTGGCACCTACTGGGTTTGTGTTTGTTTGAAATAATATAAAATAGCTCTGGAAGGATATATAAGAAATATTTACGTGCCTGCACAAGGATTAGGTGTACTGGAGAACTAGGTTGGAAGAATTTTCATCATATACGCTATTATTGGTTAAACTGTTGAACTTTTATCCTATGTTGAACTTTTATCCTATGAATGGGACCTTTTTTGGAAATAGATTCTTACACTGAAGATGTAATCAAGCTAAAACGAAATCATACTGGATTGGGTGGCTGTAATCCAATATGACTGTTGTCCTTATTAGAAGGAAAAAGACACACACACACACACACACACACACACACACACACACGGAGACAGTCGAGAGAAAATGAAGGTAGACATTGGGAGGACGTGTCTACAAGCCAAGGAACCCCAGAGATTGCCAGCAAACCCCCAGAAGCCAGGAGGGAGGCCTGGAACAGAGGCTCCTCCCAGACCTGAGAAGGAACAACCCATTCATCACCTTGATTTCAGCTCCCGCCCCCAGGCTGTGAGACAATAAATCTCTATTGTTCTAAGCCACCCAGTTGGAGGTGCTTTGTTACAGCAGCCCCAGGAAACGAATGCACACCCTCTGTAATTTTTGAATTTTTGAATTTTGAACGTGTGAATGTAATATCTGTTCAAAGAAATAAATAAGTAGGTTGAAAATTTTTTGGCCAAAAGTAGGAAGAAATATAAAGTAGGTTTTCTTATACCACGGCTCTGGTGTAATTTCTAAAATCATACAGAATTTCACAAGATATATGGGGAATTCATTTCAATGGAGTCAACCACACTTAGGCAAACAGTGTGAAAATGAAAGAACTAAACCAGCGAAAGCCAAGGGGATGCGAGACTCCGGCCCTCTGTGCCACTGTCCCTGAATGCCCGCCCCGAGCTGAGACGCAGCTACGGAGAGAGTGGCTCTTTTTCCATCTTGCCTTCTTACCACACTTTTTTTTTCAAAAAAAGAAAGAAGGTGAATTCACTTATCAGCAAGAGAGTCTGCCTGAGCCCATTGAAGCTACTGGAGCTATTAGGAGATCTGGTCTGGAGGGCTTTCAGCCACCGTCTGTCCACGACTAGCAGTGACAACAGATCAGCCCCACGAGCGCAGGGCTGGCGCCACTGACTCCTGGGCTCCTTCTCCGCTTCTGGAGTTAGACTGTGGCTTCTTGCAGACTGGGACTGGGTCAAATTTATATTTGATATTAGCTCTGAAATCGAAAAAGTTGTTGTGATCTCAATGCAACCAAGACATTGAAATGTCTGATCAACTCAATAAGTCAAACAAAACCAGCTTTGGACATTAGATGCTCAACTGAATTTTTTTTTAAAAGAAAGTACTTTTCGGGCTTCCCTGGTGGCGCAGTGGTCGGGAGTCTGCCTGCCGATGCAGGGGACGCGGGCTCGTGCCCCGGTCCGGGAGGATCCCACATACCGCAGAGGGGCTGGGCCCGTGAGCCGTGGCCGCTGGGCCTGCGCGTCCGGAGCCTGTGCTCCGCAACGGGAGAGGCCGCGACAGTGAGAGGCCCGCGTACCGCAAAAAAAAAAAAAAAAAAAAAAAATTGTAAAGATAGTACAGAGTGTTCCTGTATGTCCCACATCCATTTCCCCCTATTTTTAACCTTACGCCAGTTTGGTACATTTGTTACAATTAATGACGCAATATGATAACATTGTTATTACCTAAACTTTATACTTTATTCAGACTTTCTTACTTTTCCCCTAATGTCCTCTTTCTGTCCCAGGATCCCATCCAGGGCACCTCATCACACTGAGTTCTCATGTGATAACTTCGGCTCCTCTGGGCTGTGACGGTTTCTCAGACTTTCCTGGTTTTGGATGACTTGGATGGCCTTGAGGAGGGCTGGGCAGGAATTCTGTAGAGTGTCTCTCAGTCGGGCATTGTCTGGGTTTTTTCCCTCATGATTAGCTTGGATTCTGGTTTGGGGGAGGAAGACCACAGGCAGAATGCCATTCTCGTCACTTCACATCACGGGCACACGCTGTCAGGATGAGTTGTCACTGTTGACATTGACCTTGACCCCTGGCTGGGGTCGTGTCTGCCAGGCTCCTCTGCTTCAAAGCCACGCTGTCCCACCTGCTTTCCACACGGTGCTCGTTGGAAGGAAACCGCTGTGCACTTCACACGCTTCGGGGTGAGGGGTTCTGCTCAGCTTCCCTGAGGACAGAACGTATCCTTAAATTATATGGAATTTTCTGCATAGAAGATTTGTCTCTTTTATACCCGTTTATTTCTTTATTCAATCATTTGTTTATACCAGTATAGGCTCATGGATATTTATTAAATTCAGTGCTACTTTATTTACTTAGCTGAATCTTTTCATTAAATAGAATGATTGTTTTGGCATTGTGAGCAGATCAGCTTAAAACCCAAAGCTCACCACACAGCTACACCCCACAGACTCAGTTTGAGCCCACATGGTAACGAGGGACCCTTGCTAGGAACTCACTTTTTGACCACGTAGGGGCCAGGTGCACCCACTGTGCTGCGGGCGGGCTGCACAGGTGCGAATGCAGCAGGTCGCGTGCCCCCCGCGTGTATCATCAACCTCGTGTTTGGCTTGTTTATTTGCACGTAGCATTAGAATGTGGGGCAACAACAGAGACCCTCTAATTCCTGTCCTCAAGAAGCTCCAACAGTCATCCGAGCAGGCAAGAGGCACCCCCAAACTCACACAAGAGGAGAGAGAAAAGCAAGTAATTATAAACCAAAGCATGTCAGGTGTGCTATAGGACACAGTTTATCAAGCATGCTTTTCTTGTCATGACACAGGCATAGATTATTTTAGAAAAGTTTTATTTTTAAAAAAGCGAGAATTGGAGATGTGAGACATCATTGGAAGGAACAATGGGGTCAAGTGTAGATTTTTCTACACTAGTATTTTTGCAGGAAGGATAAACAGATTATCCATAAAACTGAGGAGGAGAATGTGGTGAGGTCCCAGACTGTGGATGAGGGGCCCTTGGACAGAGCAAAGTCCTTGAGGCACAGAAGTGGCGGAGGGGTTGGGTGGTGAAAGACAGTGGAGATGCGGGCGATGCTACACCCGCTGAGAGCGTGAGGAAGCATGAAACACCTGCATTTCACCTAAAAGGGGATCTGTGCCATCAGGCTCCATGGGGAATGAAGGAAAAAGAAGAATATTCCTTATCTGGGAGGCAAAATAGTCCATGGATTCTTTTCTTTTTCAGTTTTATTGAAGTACAATTGACCAAAAAATTGTAAGATGTTTACAGTACACAATGCAATGATTTATGGAAATATACATTATGAAGGGATTCCCCCATCTAGGGAGGAATTCATTAACACACCCGTCACCTCATGTCACATATTAGCTTTTTTTTTTTTTTTTTTTTTGGTGAGAACACTTAAGTTCTGCTCTCTTAGCAAGTGTCAGCTATACCATATGGTGTTAGCAACTGTAGTCACCACGTTACACATTAGAGCCTCAGACCTCACCCACCTTATAACTCTGTGGGCTGGAAGCATCTATGAAAAGTTCATTACGTTTTGGGAAAGAGCAGGTAGGACGATTCTAGAAGTCCCAGCTTGAGCTGCTGGGATCGTTCTTGAGAAAGGTATTTTCAATCCTGGAAGTTCGCCACATTTTACTGCCCACCCTTCTGCCGTGGCCCCAGGAGACCTGCTATGTCTAAATCCTAATATGATCAGAACACGTCCAAGGATTGAAAGAAAACAGTGACATTACAAATATTAGAATAATGGTGGTGTGGTTTAAATGTTCTCTACACACCATAGCTCCTAACAATGACTTCTCGCTTCCAAACCTCATACGATTCTTTGCACAAAGCAAGTACAGTTACTGGGATATGCTTTAAAAACACAGCCACATCTCTAGGGTGAAGTAAGTCAGAAAGAGAAAAACAAATATCGTATATTAATGCGTATATGTGGAATCTAGAAAAATAGTACAGATGAGCATATTTCCAGGGCAGGAATAGAGATGCAGACGTAGAGAATGGACGTGTGGACACAGCGGGAGAAGGGGAGGGTGGGATGTATTGGGAGGTTAGGTTTGACATAAATGCACTACCACGTGTAAAACACATAGCTAGTGGGAACCGGCCGTACAGCACAGGAAGATCAGCTTGGTGCTCTGTGACGACCTCGATGGGTGGGTGGGGGGCTGGGAGGGAGGTCCAAGAGGGAGGGGATATAGGTATACATACGGTTGATTCACTTCGTTGTACAGCAAAAACTAACACAACATTGTAAGCAATTACACTCCAATAAAAAAGAAAAAAAAAAGCTTGGAGATAGAAGTTTTAGTTTTAAGTCTGAGATTTAAAAATAGAGGTCGTACTTGACTGTTAAATTACTTTTTAAAGCATGGCGTCTGCCTTTCCTCACCCAAGTCAAAGTTCTTTGGGTTCCTTCCATTTTCTCCAAAACTACCATCCGCCTTGCGCTTCCTTTCCCAGAGATTCCACCAAACAGATGCTGGATATGAGATTACAAAGGTACAGTCTTTTCACTTACAGCATTGCAAATGTTTGAAAAAGATCACAATGCGTGTTCTGAACAAACGAGGCCAGTGATTTTTCTCTCAGGAAGCTTGATGTGGCAACGGTTCGGGTGGCAACAAATGCCCTGGCCACCAAGTGAATGAACACCGTCAGAGTATTCACACCTTAACTTCCTGCTGATATTCTGAAAATGGTCCGTGCTACCCTGTTCTCAGTTCAGCTGACCTCACATGGACCAGCCAGTGGCCATGGAGACTGGGCACGCTAGGTTCCATCCCTGCTGTCACCTTGTTTCTTAGGTGTTGGAAGTAATGGGAGTCCATCAAAACCCCAAATCCTTCAAACAAAGCTCACTGGTTACCTGGAGATCTGCTCTCTCCTCCTCGCTAAGCAGCATAAATGCCTTTTCGGCTGGAAAGTGTCGCAACCAACGCTTTCAGGTGTCTCCCCATCTTGTGTTTGTGACACTTTTCTTTACAAACTTTGTCTTTTGTGTCAGACTGGCTACAACGATCATAGCTAACAATTATAGTCATTTGTATTCATTTACCCCCTACAATGCCCGCTGGCAGGTACTGTTCTTACCCCATTTTACAGATGAGAAAACCGAGGCACACCTTGCCTGTCCGGGAACAGACCCTCATCATCGGGTTCCAGACCCCACACTCACACCTGCTCCGCTACCCAGCCTGGCTTCCAACCCCAACTTGCTGTGTGAACGTGGGCTAGTCAGTTGACTTCTTTTATCTTTGTCCTCTCATCTTTAAATGAGGATGATAGTACCTATCACAAGGGGATGGGTCAGAATGGAATGACATTTCAATTTATGTACGTCCCTGCTATGTGCTACATAGATGTTGGCCGTTACTTTTATCTGGGGTCACGTTTTCCTTTGATAACATTGAGCTGTATTATATGCCAGGCACTATAGCCTCACACTGAGGGTGCTGGTGTATTAGTTTCCAGTTGCTGCCATGACAAATTACCATAAACGTGGTAGCGTGAGTTTGTTAGGTTACAGCTCGGCGGGTCAGAAGTCCCAAATGGGTCTCACTCACTAAAATCAAGGTGCCAGGAGGATGGCACACCTCTGGAGGCTCTGGGGAAAACCCGTTGCCTCATCGTCCAGCATCTAAAGGCTCCTGCTTTCTCTAGCCCTGGCTCCATCTTCAGTGCCAACAATGATGGTTGAGTCCTTCTCAGGTCCACCGTTCCGACCTCTGCTCCCATCACATCTTTTTTTTTCCCTTGTGATTGCACTGGGCTCACCCAGATGATCCCAGGTGACCCCCATCTCAAGGACCTTATCTGAAGTATGCCTGCAAAGTCCCCTTTGCCATGTCAGGTAAAAATCTTCAAAGGCTGGGGGAATTAGGACACGGACGTCTTTGGGGGCCATTCTTCCGCCTACAGATAGTCCCTGATTTAATGAGGTTAACTTATGACCCCATCTCCAGCTGAGAAAGCTTAGAAATAAGAGATGAAATGGTTTACAGAGGCCGTTGGAAAGGCCAGTGGTGCTGAACCTTGTCAGACCATGTTAAGATTTGGGGAAACTGAGCTTTTTATGAAACACTTAAGATTCCTCTCTAAAGACACAATACATCCGATTAAAAAGAAAGACAGAAAAGAGAAAAGAAATCAGTGTACAGCTTTTCATGAGCCCGGCCTTCGAGGAGCACTTGGGAGATTTAACCACACCGTGCTTCCCATTTGGAAGCTGGGACCCGCCCCCCCACCCCCGGACAGTGGAGCTGGCTTTACTGTGATAGACCCCAGCTGAGTTAGGTAAAAGGTTGTAACATAGAATATTGTCTCCACAAATCAGGAAAACAACTGATTCTCATGGGTTTTTAGTATGTAGGTCAGTAAGTTTGCTGAAATTGCCATTCGGTTCAGGAACTGGAAGAGATGGTTTTGGTGGTCTGCCCTAACTTCATTGTTTGCTGGATGGGGTAGGTGGGACCCAGGGAGGCCGGTGGTGGACCAAGGCCGCCCCCCAGCGAGCAGCAGAGCCAGGGCGGGCCTGGGACCAGTGACTCACATCCAACCTTCCTGGGTTCTGACTCAGGCGGGAAATTCTTTGTTTTGAAAGTTAAATCTTTCTGTCTCAAAACTACTGGACTTCCTGCATCTGTAGGGAAAATAGCACGGTGTGTGTGTGTGTTGTGTGTGTGTGTGTGTGTGTGTAGCCAAGAAAACGTGGCAGTAAAACCACATGCCATTTAGTAGTGAAATGATGACGTCAAGGATGAGTCAAGAAAAAGATACTTATTAACTTTGAAAAGAAGCCTGGACGTAAGTAAAGATTTAAATCTGCAGATACTGAGCTTCCTCAGTTCACATCTTAAATACATATGAACCCCACCCCTCCTCCTCACTGCCGCCTGCAGACCCAGGAGGGGTCGCCATCGCCCCCGTTGCCTAATTGCTTACCCCCCCACCCGGCCCCCCTCCAGCCCTCCTCCTGAAACAGTCTCTCTGAACATGCAGTGTGTCCCTCCGGCCCTCCGACCCTCCGAAAGCTCCATGCCTCTGCCTCAGTCTCAGCACAGGAGCCACCTTGCCCAGGACCCTGCTCCCTGGCCACTACCTCTCCAGTCCCAACCCCCTGTTCTCCCCCGCAGATCATGGGCTCCAGACACACCTGACAGCGCAGCGTGCGCAGAGCCGGCCACCTGGTTCAGCCCCCGTGCCCTTGCACTGCCACGCCCGCTGCATTAAGATGCCTGCCCCGCCCCTCTGCGGTAAGGCGTCCCTGCAGCCCTTGCGGGACTTCATCTCGAGCATGACCTCCTGGGCGGCGTCTGCTGGACCCTCTTTTGTGCCACTGTCGGGCCCTTATTGACCACTATAGCCCGTGTGCCCTCTTTACGGTTATTTTGTTTACTTGTACGTCCTTCAGGGTCTGACACATACGGGAGCTCAAGGCTTATTTGATGGATAAATGCGTACATAAGTCTCTGAATTTAGCTTGAGGCAGGAAGTGGTGAAAAAACCCGTCTCAGTTGAACAAGCAGTCCCTCCAAAGGACACGGCTAACGCTTTTCAGCGTGGCTTTTCCGAGCATCACGCTGTGCTTGACTCCCAGCAGCAGGGCATCCAGGGAGTCTGCATTTCTGAATGGAAGCACATCCTGAGGAAGTGGGCTGTGTGGGGACTTTCTCATGCTTTGTTCTTTCTGGCTCTTACACATCACTGTGTGTTCCTGCAGCAGAAACACCCCAGATAGGGAGCCCTGGAGCACACTGGCCCATCAAGGGGTGGAAACTCGCGTTAGAGCTCCAGGACAAGGGAGCAGAGGGTTTCCAGAATAGCTACATACTGCCCATCTACCCAGGCTCAGGGAATTGCTCAGCTCTCCTCATGGGCGCACGAAGTAATATTTTCTGTACGTACTCAGTGAGCGGCTCCGTGGTGGAGCACATGGGCTCTGGAGGTAGACCAGCCCGGGTTCGGTCCCAGCCTGGACACCTGCTGAGCGTGTGGCCTTTGATACGCAAGGGCTCTAACCCTCCGTTTTTCCCTCTTTGAAGCAGTGGTTGCTGTGGACATTGAGAAAACGCAGGGGAGACACTAGGCAGGGTGCCTGGCATATAGGAAGCAATCGACATGTTCAAAGCTGGTGATGGTCATTAAATTGAACTTTTCTACTTCGGAACAAGTTGCTGGCTTGAACTGTCTCCAGATGAACGCACCATGCCTTGTATGTCATCTTATAACCCCTGCTACTGGGATGTCAGGGAGATAATCCTCTTCTTAATTTGCAGTTAATTTGCTTCAGCTAATGGAATCATGGGTGTAAATTCCATTTGGTCACCTAAGTGACTCACGTGCTAATTTTCCTGATACATCAAGTGGTTTGGTCCTCTGCTGCTGCATAAAAATACTGCCCCTTAAATGCATATTGCTAAGAGAAGGAAGCCAATCTGAAAAGGCTGCCTGCTTTGAGCCCAACGATATGACATTCTGGAAAAGGCAGAGCCACGTAAAAAGACCACAGTGAAAAGATCAGTGATTGTCGGGGCTAGAGGGGAAGGAGGGAGGGATAAACCGTAGAGCACGGGGGATTTTTAGGGCAGTGGAATTTTTCTGTATGATACGTAATGGTGGTCGTGTGACATCACAGATTTGTCAAAACCCATGGAAAGCATAATATGTTGCTAGAAAACTGGAGCACAATGGCATTGTGTGCAAATAATTAACAGGAGGGGTGGTTTAAATTCATGAAAATTCTCAGTTATTGTCATAAAAAATGCAATATTATGACTCTCAAGAAACAGCATCATTAGACATAGGCTAACTGTATTTCTTGCTAAGCTCTTAAATAGTGCAGCAAACATCCATCCCATAAAAGCCACGGGGAGGGATGGGTGGGTGGGTAGGTGGGTCCCTCCCCCTCCCTCCCGGGGCCTTCAGGACGGCTGAGTAGGTGGGGAGGAGCCATCGAGGCAATCGGACCACGACTGGGCCCCAGGAGTCCCGGGTGAGCCAGTGTCTCAGAGGCCTGTGGTCCTCCTGTCTCTCTGATGGCCCCTCCCCACGGTGCCCCAGCCTCAGGGAGTCTCTCTTCTAGCCTTGCCCTCCTGCTCTAGGCCAGCACATTTGCCTGCGTCCTAAATCTTTCCTCCTCTAGTGACTTACATGTGGGGGTGCACAAAAGCCAGAGGCGTTCCTAGACCATTTTTCTTTCTGGCCTGGCACCTACCTCCAGCAAGTCTGAAGAGACTTGGACAGATGTCAGTGTCATAGAAGGAAGGCAAAGCCAAAAGATGAACTGGGGCTGAGAAAAATCCGTTGACTGGAAAAATAACGAAATCACAGGGTTGGGGGAGAAGCAGAATTTGCTAATCAAAATGGGGCTCATTTCAGGATTGACAGATGAGTTGAGGGACTCCCTGGGGGAGGAGGCGGGGGGAGGGGGGAAGAAAAAGGAAGAGAAGAGACAGGCAAAGGAGCAAGAAAGCGGTGGCAGGAGAGCCAGATTCCATGGGTAGCAGCTGGAGGAATTCTGGCAAATATTTTGACATAAGACAGGTTGAAGTAAAGCCCAGGCCAAAAAGACCCTCTTTTTCCTGGGGTTATAAGACCAGGAGTGCATAGAGAACCACAAAGGAAGGGCTGGGACTTCAGGGGCTGGGCAACAGGACGGGTCCCCTGGGAGGAGAGCAGCACGAGTGAGCTCACCTGGGCTGACCGGGCGGCGTGGGGCCAGGTGCCACTCAGCAGAGCCGCGTGGCTCACAGCGTCAGCGGGCCGGGCACCTGCAGGGGTCCCACCTTTGCGACAGGCGCTCATAGGGCGGCGCGGGTCTCCGGGAGCGCGGAGAGGAGGGGAAGGACCGCAAATCCCACCCGAGGCCGTGCTTTCGGAAGGGAAAGCTTTTCTCATCCTTTTGCTGGACGACAGCAGCCAATTTTACCCAACGTGAGCGTGTCAGGGGTTAGGCAGGACGCGCTATCTTCTCGGTACCTGCACAGCTAGGGGGTACAGGAGCTTTATTTAACAAGCGAAAGTTTATAATTCATGCACGAACTACCTAGAAATGATTTTCAGGTGTTTAGAGTATTTTATGGCCTTAGGTAGGCAGAATATTCTACCGCAGTTGCACTATTAACATAGCCTTTCTCCTTGGAGAGAACGAAAATAAACTTCAGTTAATGCTCCCAAGCCATATTGCAAATGTGGTAATCTACATGGTTTTCTTTCTCTTTGTACCACTTCCCTTAGAAAGATATGCACCCGTGACCCGTATCACCAGCAATAATCACGCCTGTCACTAAGATACACTGTGTGCTCTGAGAACGCGAGGGAGTGGATGCCAAAGGGTGTTTGTAACTAGCCAGGAAAGGCTTTGCCTCTAGAGCACAGTTACTCAAGTTCTGAAAATCATTTCCATCTGATGAAGGTTTGGGGGCCTAGTGTGACAGGAGGGGATGGGGTCAGCCAGTAATCTGAGCTCCACAAAAATTGTCACAATTATCACCTATGCGGGTGGTCTTGGCCCAGGTTCAAACTGACCTGGAACAAAGAAAGAATCACTTCTCTCATTCTTGTTCCTGGAGGCCTGGCTACCCTAGTTTCAGGGCTCTCCGTGGTTAATGAAGGGTGAAATGCACGCTGTCCACGAGGCTGAAGCCAGCACAGGACTTGAAGAACCAAAGGCCGTTCATCTCAAAGCCCAGCGCACTTAGAAGACGGCTGTCATGGGCGGAATTCCAAGACGGCGCCAAGATTTCCATCCGTGGTGTGCACGCACCTCCCCGTTGTTCAGTTAAAGACTGACCTGAGCACTGCGGTGAAGGGCTTTACAGTTAGTTGTAAGTGAGGTCCCAAGTCAACGGACCCTCAGATGGGGAGGTGATCCAGTGGGCTTGACCTGATCACACGAGGTCTTTCACTCTGACGTTGGGCTCAGAGATTCAGAGCAGGAGAGGGATTTGACACAGCCTTGCTGACTTGGAGAGGAACGGGCCACACGGCAAGGAAGGCAGGTGACCGCTGTGATGGAGAACAGGTCTCCACTGACCCCAGCAGGGAAAGGGGGACCTCGGTCCTACAACCACAGGGCACTGCATTCCGCCAGCAGTGAGCATGGGCTTGGAAACAGATGTTTTTCTACAGAACCTCCAGAGAGACAACCCAGCCGGCAGCGCTGGACTTCTGATCTACAGAAACATTAATAATATTGAGATAACAAATTGTAGCTTTAAACCACTCAGTCTGTGATAATTCTTTATTCCGCAGTGGAAGACGTGTACAGCCCCCTCTGCATCCTACACCACAACACCTGCAGCCCTTGGATTCTCAGAGGTGGAGAGCGGGTCCAGAACGATGGTGAGATGAGAAAGGCACAAAATTCAAGGGAGGCGGTGGGGGGGGTGGTGGCAAAAAGCTCAGTCATTGAGATAAATAGCATTTCAAAATTGTGATCAAACGCACATAACATGACCTTTCCCTGTTAACCATTTTTAGGTTCAGTGGCGTCAAGTACATTCACACTGCTGTGGCCTGGCACCACCCTCCCTCCCCAGCACTCTTTTCATCTTTCGAAACTGAAACTCTGCCCCCTTCATACAGCAACTTCCCAGATAAATAACATCTTAATGCAATACTTTTTTATTAAAGTTTATTTCTTAGAGCAGTGTTAGGTTCACAGCAAAACTGAGAGGAAGGTGCAGAAATTTCCCGCCTCTCCCCTGCGCCGCCCGCCGCGTGCGCGGCTCCCCGCATTATCAACACCCCCAATCGCGGCACAGTTGTTATGATCGGTGACCCTGCATGGACACATCATCATCACCAGAGTCTGCTCTTTACACTAGGGTTCACTCCTGGTGGCATACGTTCCGTCGCTTTGGACAAATGCATAATGACACGCGTTCATCATAACGGTGTCGTACGGAGCGCGTCCACTGCCCCCCAAGTCCTCTGTGCTCCACCCGTACACCCCTCCCTCCCTCCCCCCAGCCCTGGGCACCACGGATCTGTTCACTGTGTCCATAGTTTTGCCTTTTCTAGGATGTCATGGAGTTGGAATCATACAGTGTGCAGCCTTTTCAGATTGGCTTCTTCACTTAGTGATATGCCTTTAAGTTTCCTAATGCAATAATTTTTAAAGATCAGAATTAATGCAGAAAAATCCAGGATGAACAAACTATCAAAATGTACAGGCTGGATCGCTATTAGTGGCCCCTAAACATCTTCACACTTTAACTCACTCCGCAATCTGATCACGAAACAGACTCTGTCTTGTAATAAAATTGGGACATTTGCTTTGACCATTTGCTGCCAATATTTTCGCTTACTTTGAGGAGATCGTCTAAGTGAATTATTCAGTCGGCCATGACAGATTGGACAAGGAGCCTGGCAGCCTCTCGGGCATTCCTGATCGTCCAGCCCCTCCCCTGCCGGACATTTCTGGGAAGTTCATAGGTGGTGGGTGGTGTAGATTACAGCTGAGAAATTAGTCCAGATCATGCAAATAAATAAGGATGGGAGAGTCAGCGTGGAGCATGTGTCCTCAGCTTCCAGCACAAGCTCCCATCACTGTTTCCAGAGCTTTTCCTGGCGTGGTTTCAAAATAACTTCGTTCTGAATTTCAGC
Source organism: Physeter macrocephalus (assembly GCF_002837175.3). Taxonomy (NCBI): domain Eukaryota; kingdom Metazoa; phylum Chordata; class Mammalia; order Artiodactyla; family Physeteridae; genus Physeter; species Physeter macrocephalus. Next base: position 106,890,304 of record NC_041231.1, on the reverse strand, counting down.
AGAAAAGTACTTCCAGGGGTGAGAGAATTACTTTGTGACGGGAAAGGCAGAGTCCTGTCCCTCTCCAGCCCCCTCCCCAGCCATGGGGCACTGTGACGTGGGGATGGAGGGGCTGCAGATGCTGGTCCCCTCCTTTAAGCAGGGCTCTGGGTGGGGAGCAGCCCCAGGAGGCAGCCCGAGCCTGGCGCCACTGGGCGGCCTGTGATTCACCGGGACCAGCATCTCCAAGGGGCCCCAGAGCTCATCGCAGGGACCGGGAAGAAAAGACGTCACTCCCTTGAGCTGGGTCCAGGGAGGATGTCAGAAGATGCCATTTCTGACATCCCTCTGATGGAAGAGGGTCTCCAGACTTCTCATTGCCAAGGAGTGACTTGGCCAGTGTTGGTTTCTGAGGGGGTGGGATCCGTGGGTGATGGGGAAGCGCTCCAAGTCTGACAGCAACTGTGTGGGGAGATGACGGAGGAGAAACACAGTGGTGGGGGCCAGGAGCGAAAGCAGCCTGAAGGCTCTTCCGGGCACGTCCACCCCCAAGCGCCGCCTGGCTCCTGTGCAGGCGGTGAGAAGCCATCAAGTGCTCTTTCCTGCTCATGCGATAAAAGGCACCCCTCCCTCCTGCTCCCAGGAGAGAAGAGAACGTTTCTGAACAGATCAAGGAAACCCATGGGCTCACAGGAATGAAGCACTTGCTACTTTCTTATGTTTAGTCTCCTGTTATAAATACGCCACTTTGAAAAAGGAATATAGATGGTTTTTATTGTTGATCTCCTGGAAACAGCTCTTAGCTCTTAGAGCGGAGCCTCCTTGAGTTTTCAAGGGTCTCTAAAAGCAAAGGCTGGAGGTTTTGCATCTCTTCATAAATTTTATGAATCTTGACACCGAGAGAACAAGATCCACATCCTCCACCAGAGTTGTGAGCAGTTCCTCAGAAGCAACTGCTCTATAGAAAAGGAAGAGACAGACTGGAGTGCGTTTGGGGCCAAATCCTGTGCTCCAGCATCTTCACGTAGGCCCTTCACACCTGCTGTGCGGGCAGGATTCGCCTCCCAATTTCACTGATGAGGAAGCAAGCTCTCGAGAGTTTAGGCCTCTTCCAGGTCAGCCAGCCCCTGCCCTTCTCACTGTGTCCGCCGGCCCTGGAGATGGATTTCGCGGAGCTGAGGGTGGCACGTGGGGTAGGCGTCGAAGGGGCAAGAGTGCTGTGAATGAGCCAAGTCAGACTGTGGGTTCGTCCCCAGGGTTCTAAGGCTTCCTTCTGAGAAATGGGCTGTTTTATGCTCTGCATTTTGCTAGCCTGGGTGGGATACAGTTAAAGGGACAGTTGGGCTTTATTGTTATTTTCCCAGAAAGGGTCATTCTGGGATTCTCGGGATCCATATCCCACTGGCCCTGCCTTGGAAGACAGCGAAGACCCCAGAAGCCCGTGGTGGTCCACACACCCCGGACCCCACCTTGTGCAGCACAGGTGTCTCCGCGTGACCCAGTCCCACAGGTGGGGATGTGTCCCCCCTCGCCCGCCCACCATGCTTCCTCCGTGCTCTCAGTGATACAGGAGGTACAGGGGCCACAGTACCACCTCTGATGCACATATAAAATGAGATCCAGGGGCTAGGAGCTTTCCCCCAGTAGCGAGACTTCAGCTGGTGTCCCGATGGCGTGTTTCCACGACAGGGAACGGTGCAGGATCACCTGACACCTCGTGCGGCCATGGCGGGGCTTGTTGGATGAGGGACCTGGGATGCCCTGGGTCTCGTCCAAGGCCTGGCAGAGGCCGACTCTTCTTTCCTGCCCTCAAAAGAGAGGCTGGGTGCTGCTCCCCTGGTCTTGCCGAATGGCTCAGGGCTGCGGTGGAGGTCCACAGGGGGCTATAACATTAGGTGCCTCCGACAAGGTGAGTATGATGTACCCACATTTTCTCAGCGTGAAAACTCACTCCCAGAGCTGCTCAGGGAGCGGCCGTGGTGCGCTCTCCCTGGAAATTCTGCCCATGTTGAAGTATGTAATGCAGTGAATGTGGCTGCCTTTTTCTTTGATACAAAAACAGCAAAAACGGATTTCAGCTCTAAACCACCTATTTCACCAACACAGAATTTATCTGAAATAATCTCGAGAACAGCACACCCCTCACCACCAAGATTGTCTCTTCCTGATGGTGAAACGCAAAGCAAAGAAGCAAAGAGGAGAGGGAAAAGGGAAACATTTCAGACTGTACAGGTGCGCTTCTCTGTCATCCTTTTAGTAGGGAAGTTCATGCAAAACAAAACAAAATGCAAATAAAATTACAACCTTAAGCGTTGTGTGTTTATTCTAAATTCGTCTCAGTTGGCATTACCACTTGATATGTCTTTCCCACATCCTGGGCCTCTAATTGTGATTTTCTTTCCTCCCCCGTTAGATTTCTGTTCTTTTGAAGTTAGGAAATGTCAGTGGTTTCTTTCAAGCATTTTTGGGCGAGACTTTTTTTTTTTTTTTTTTAAGAGTCAGAGCAGGAAGAGGCCATTCAGCTTATCTCGTTCACTTCCTGAAATCCAAACAAGCTCTCAGAAAACCGCATCACACCCCATCCATTCAGCCAGGGTCTCTGCACTTGGACAGGAGATTTCAGAGCCATTTCGACTTCATAAAAACCTTCAGAACTGGTTTGAAAAGCCTCCAAAGATTTGGAGAAATAACTTAGAAAGTTTGAGGCTAAAATTGGTGTGGTTATTTCCCTCCCGAGGAAATGATTCAGAAAAATCCTTTCTTTCCTCAGAGAATTCCATCCCAGTTGTGGCCTCCCAAAGCTCCCAAGTGGACTGATGGCTGATATTTTCAAACTTTTGTTCTAATTCTATTTATCCGTTGAGTAGAGGATGCCTGCAGCTGTGCTTGTAACTCCTGGTCCTAATCGAGAACCAGACTTTGAGATTTGCTTGTGATGGAAATGAACAGTTTTGAATGAATCTACTTGCCCTCATCAGATAATACCTATTTAAGAGTCATTTACAGAACATTAAGCTTCTCACTACGCAAAAAAAATAAAATAAAAAAAGCCCAAATTCCAATCCAAACTCCCCATCTCGTTTTCTCAAAAAAGGTTTGAAGCTCCTTGCCTTTAAGACAGTTACGAGGAGAACCAGTGGTCAGTACAAATCAACTAAGTTCCCCAAAACAGCTCCATCTTGGTCAATAATCTGTGTCCTTTCAGGATTCCTCCCATTTGAATGTGGAAAAGCAGAAATGTCAAGCAAAATATACTGCTAAGGACCAGGCAGCAGGAAGCAGGCAGTGTCCAATCCACCCTTCTCGTTTGACATGACAAAGCTCCTTAGAAAGTACCTGGCATGGTCTTGGCAACTTGACAAACAGTGTGGGTTAGTGTGAGTGAGTCTTTAATGCCACAGCCATTAGGGCTACAATTAACTCTGAGCGGTCGAGTCTCTGAATAGAAGCAGTTGCTCCCAGGGGCCTGCAAGGCTTGCTGTGTTCAGTGCTGGCCACCAGGAATCAGCTTGCCGTTATCAAGGCAGACAGTAAATGTATTCATCCATCAACGCTGCTGCTCGGTGGTGGGGGCCCTAAGCCAACACTCATCAGAGGAGCCAGGCTGGGCTCCGGCCACAGAATGAGCCCAGCTGTCCAACGTGGGGTGTTTTTTTTTTAAGTTTCATTATCAAACCACAAGGTTTGTAGTCATATTTCATTGTCAGAGTTAAAAAATAAAAGTCGGCCCCCAAATCACGACGTCCGATTCTTTCTATTAGGGTGTGATTGCTTGCTATTTTTGAACGAATTCCAGTGACATCGTAAACAGCAAGCTTCTTTGATAAAGGAGACACTATTCACAAGTGAATCATGAAGATAGTTCTTGCTTATCCTTTTAAGCAGCACAGTTTTATTTGAATCGTATCCATTTTGGTTACATTTTTTTCCAAAATATATTACAGACTTCTCAGCCATCGTAATACCTGATTTTTTTAAAATGACAGTAACACGCACATAACGTAAAGCTTACGATTCTAATCACTGTTAAGTGTACAGTTCAGTGGTGTTAAATACATTCACACTGTTGTGCAGCCGTCACCACCATCCGTAGCAACTGATTATTTTTAACATAAATGAACCTTGCTTTGACGACTCACCGTCAGCATTATAAACCTCAGCGCCGTGTGTGTTGTAATATTACGCACGATGGGGACAGATGAAGTGTTTGTGCGGTTTATCCCGCATATTAGGTAACCTCAGGCCCCCAGTGTTTTGGGGTCGTGATATGGCTTCTACTGCTCCTATTTCTGTTGTTCTCTGTCTTCTCCCATCAGGGTGTAGCAACCATTTCTCTCTGCTTTCAGGATACTTTCGTGTGACACCCACTCTATCTGAATCTCCTGCAGGGAAAGCCAGTGATCAAACTTGCTGAAATGTGCTGAACCAAGAGCCCAGCCGTCGAGAAAGCTTTCCCGTGAGCAAGGGTCAAAATAGCCTGTGACCGGGCCTCACGGTGCACATTTTCGAGCTTTGGAAAACATTTCTGCTTCTTTCAGACTCTTCGCTGTGTCTTGGATTGTAGTGATTGACACACATCTGACCTGTAAATAAGGGAAGACTCTTATCCTTGTGAATCTTGGTTGCCTGAAGCTCCCTTGGCATCAAAAGGCAAAAGGCAGCAGCACCATCTGGAAGCCTCGTCCCCACTGTGAAAGCAACAGAGAAAATTCAATTAAGGAGACAAAAATTTAAGCAAAACTCCCTTTCGGGCTCCTATAATTTCCTGCCATAGAAATAAAACACAGATTCTTTCTCTGTTTGCTCTCAATTTGTCTTGACCGTGTCATCTTTGCTCATGAGATTATGCCTCCTAAATGTAGCCGGCAGAGAAATAAACTCAGAACCTAGACGTTGAGGCCACCTTGGAGAGGGTGAAACACATGAGGAGACCGTGTCTGCAAGTACCTCCCTCCTTTCTGCTCAGTATCTGCTGGGCAGACTGGGTGGGTGAGGATTTTCTCTGAGACCATCTGCTACGGGTACTTCATTTTGCTGTTTTAATTAAGTCAGTGGTTCTCAACTGGGGGTGGTTTTGCCCCCATGGGACATTTGGCAAGGTCTGGAGGCAACTGTTATTTTCACAGCTGGCAAGGGGTGTGGAGAGGGTAGAGGCCAGGGAGGCTGTCGAACAGCCTCCAAAGAACAGGGGCCCCTGCTGCCCCCCCACCCAGCATGGACTCTTCAGTCCTCACGTCAACAGCGCTGAGGTGTGGAAAGCCATAGCTGAGAGGTCCTGAGGATAACAGAAGAGACGGATGCTGTAGGGAGGGGACAGAGAGGAACCCGGTGACTACAAGTGTCTGTGGGTGGAAGGAGTTCCTGAGAGTGGATTTCTGAAGCTGGAGAACTATTGGTTTTGGGGGGACTAGATCTTAGAAAATGTAAATGATCCAGTTAAGAAGTTGAGGCTGCAAGGTTGAGCTGAGTGTTCTGAGAACTGTTGTGACTGTGTAAATTACAACCATTTTATATATATCTATACGGAAAAGAGAGGGCTCTGTATCTACATATATAGAGACATGGATAGATAATTACTTTACACACACACACACACACACACACACACACACACACGCTATTGGCTCTGTTTCTCTGGAGAACCCTGTCATATCACTAACTCGTTTGTAAGAAAAAAATTTGAAGACAGTTTAAACTTCCAACATTAGGAACCAATATATTCATATAAAGGAATACAAAATATTCATTGAAATGAACAAGTAAGTTTACGTCTTGATCAGCTTTCGAAAATGTTGAATATACAAAATGGTCCTAAACGACGTACACAACAGGATGCTGCTTATGTAAACTAAAAAAAAAATAAAACAATACTATGTGCTCTTATTATGGAAAGTAGAAGTGTAATACAACTACACACGCTTGGACTAGAGGGAAACACAGCAAGCGAATCAGAGCTGTGGTCTCTGAGGAAGGAGGGGACGGATGAGGAGAAGAAATGGGGCCAAGAAGGAGCCCAAAGAAGGACCTCGGTGTCCTGAGTAATACGTGGTTGTTTCATAAAAAAGGTCTGAGGCATGAAGGACAAGCTGTCAGCGTTTGCTCTTTGTAGATGGTGGTTGTCATGGGTTGAATTCTGGTCCCTCTCAAAATCCATCCACAAGGAACCTGAGAAGGTGATGTTATTTGAAAAGAGAGTCTGTGCAGATGTAACTGAGTGGGGGGTTTGGGGTGAGATCACCTTGGATTCAGGTCCGTCCCAAATCCAAAGACAAGCCCTTCCCATCATAGACTTCGATTCTACTTCAAATATGTTCATATATTGGAGAAAGAATGAAGGCACCGTGCAAAAACGTGAAGGTTAGCTCTTGTCCTTCTTGAGGTGGTTCCAGGCCTCTGGTTTTGGCATCAGAATACGGTCTTAAAAGCACCCCGCCTGGCCTCGGTCCTCTCTTCCTGGCTGTGGCAGCCGTGGAGGACACAGCCTCCCTGGCAGAGCCATGGGGGAAATGGTCTGGACTCCTGCTCACCTTTGAGAGGAGAGGCGCCCTGCAAGGTGGCCGGCCTGCCCTTGGATAACAGAGCTCAACTTTTGTTGCGTTACGAGACCCGGGGGCCTCTTTGTTTCTGCAGCATGGCCCGTTTTTCCTGACTAATACAGGCCCTGCAGCAGCTGTCTCATTCTTTACTCCTCTGGCCCCCTGCAGCATCAGCATTCACAGACCTGCCATCGAAATTCTCCGAACGATTCGGCTCAGTCCGTTCTCCTTAGGATTATTCAGCCATTAGTAAACATGCATTAAAATCCGTTTATAGCCTCTGCCACTTGGATTTCACAAATACCATTTTGTAGCCAACGGTTCACCTCTCTCATCTAACTCAGAGAAGCATATTGTACTTAGAACACCTTCTGCACAATAATGAAAACAAAGCCGCGTTCACAGCTGGTGCTGCATCCCAAACGGGGTTGCACCAGCACAGGTCTGCTTATTCACGCACTCTTCAGAAAGCGGGGGTCAGCCCTGTGCTGGTGCAAGGTGTGTGCGCGCACGTGTGTCTCCGTGGAGTCTGATCCCTCCTGGCCCCAAGCTGCCCTTCTCTGTAGACTTCTCTCACACAAAGCACCTCCCGTGTGATGGAGACATGGCTTTTAGGGAAGCAGCGAGGTGACGCAGGGCACAGCCTTGAAGTCGGAGGGACCCGGGTTCCAAGCCCGGCCCTTCTCAGCTGCGTGTGCTTGTGTTATGTCCTGAGCGATTCCATTTCCTCGAGTGGAAGATGGGCAATCGTGTCGCCTCGCGGCATTTGTCACGAGTACTGAAAGTGCTTCACGGAGGGCCTGGCTAGTCTTGAGCTCTCATCGTAGTCGAATGGCTGGACAGAAATCCCCGAAGGTCTGTTGCCCACAAATCAAAAAAGAAAGAGGACGGATGTGGTTGGCATCTCCGCGACCACGTCTGCAGAATCCTGCCCCCCAGGGGCAGAAGCTGCAAATCTTGGAAGCTGATGGGAGGCCAGGTTGGGAAGAGCAGATGTTAGCAGCAGCCCTGCCCGAGGAGGGGAGCAGACACGGGGCCGGGTGAGGACACCCTGCAGCCAGGAAGGCAGTTCCCTTCGTGGAAATTCCAGGCCCCCTCTGTCGGGCAAATCTGAAGACCAAACAGCCACCCGCTTCAGCTCCATCAGATGTGTTATGACCCATGTTCAAGCAGGAAAAACCTGGGTACTGACAAGTTCGTCTTGAAATTAATACAGAAGAGAGACGTCCGGAAGGATATTCATTACAATGTTCCTGGTTCTCCCTGCATGACGGTATTTCAGGTGATTTTTCCTACTTTATTTTACAAAAGCAATAAAGTCACTTTCTTAAGAAAAATAAGAAAAAACAACGGAAATAAGGAGGAAGTACCCCAAGTTCTGAGTCAGAGACCCGACTTCCAACCCCGGCTCTGCCGCCGCCAGCTGTGACCCTGAGAGAGTCCCATCCTCTCTGAGGGCCTCATTTCCACATCTCAGAATGGAGATAATAGTATTTACCTCCTAGGTTATCTGAAGCTTAAACTGCATAACTTATGGCACACAAAACAGCTAGAATAGGGCTCAGAAAGCAGTAAAGATTTTTTTAAAATTTTAACACTCCAAAACAACCTGCCGGGGACCAGAAGGTATTTACTTTATGGGACAAGGACCACCCCCAGCAAAGTCGGAGAAGGGCCATGTTCTCCCTCGCCTCCCAAGGCCTCCAAGACCCTGGCTTGGGGTAGGGGGCTCGAGGGAGAAGGGGACGAGGCAGACCCAGCTGTGGAAGCCGAAGGGTGATGTCATATCTCCCATCAGACTGCGGCTCTCACAGCCAAACTGACATTCAGCCCAGACAAGGGGTCTGAAGCCATAGCAACTGTGCAGCCCCCGTCCATACGGGCCCCCCCAGGCTTGGCCGTCCCACCCCAAAGCCCTCACCCGGAGGGGCAGTGGCTCAAGCCCATCTCCACTGTAAACTGGCGTCCGGGCTCTCCTCTGTGGGGCTCCTTGCTGGGGGAAGACATGGGGCGGGGGTACCGTGTGTCTCACCGCGGGCGCCCTCTATATTTGTTCTCTGTTTCCTGCTTGCTGCGTCCATCTCCTTCCAGAAGCTGGCAGGTCAGCTGGGGGTGAATCCCTCCTGCCAGCTCCTCTGTCTTTCCCATCTTCAGTCTAGGTTTCTCCTGAGGGCCGGGAATCCACCCTCGGCTCATCAATAACGTCACCAGCAAACCCTTCCACGTCCTCCTCCTCCCCTCCCCTCACCGGATTACGACCTGGCGGCCCCGGGGCTCCAGCCTCCCTGTCTTCCCATCTCCCTCCTCCCGGGGCCCCAAGCTTTCCCTCCCTGTTTTACGCCTCCGCTGACCATCTCATCACTGCAAGGAACACTCAGATGCTTTACACTGTGACACTGCCATTCTTGGGGCCTTCCCAGGGCTTGCAATTTTGTAGCAGAGAGGAATTTCCTACCTACAGCAGAACAATGGCCTTGTTTTTAAAGGCAGCAAGCAGTAGGCTAAAAGGATAAGGTATTCTAAAGGTGTTCAGCCCAGGCACTCACACGGAGAGAAGTGATTTTCCTGTGCACAGTTTGCCCCCTTTCCTTAACCAAATGTGTACAGGCCGTGGCCTTGGTGATGCTGCCTGGGCCTCCCTCCATGGCTTGTCGGACAGGTTCCCAGGTGCGTCCAGCAGGGTCTCCTCCTTCCCTCCTACGCACCGGTGAAGGGTGGGCTGCAGGAGACCCTCTGGGCCTGGTCTTCACAGCAGCCCTGGGCCAGCCCCGCTCCAGACTGGAGCAATGGAAGGAAGGCAGACGCGCCACCAAGCTCGGGACGCCTTCTCCTCTCAGCTAGCGGGAAGGCCTGCGGGATAAAGGCGACACCCTTCTGATGCCCTGTGTAGACACACACGCCCAGGGCTCCAGTTTTCTCAGGAAGTAGCAAAGTGCAGCTGAGGGACCTGGTGTCTGAGAGCCCAGGGGCTTCGTTCCAGCTCTCAGATGTATCTCGTTGGCCATGTAACCTTGACCATCTGGCCTTCAGCTTCCTCCTCTGTGAAGCGGTGAAGACAGCGCTGCTTGGCTAGATTGCTGGGAGAACCACTTAGAATCAAATAGGTAGATGGAGCACGTAGAGCACGTGGGCCCAGGCACCGCTGAGCTGGAGGTGGGCGCTTGCTCCAGTCTGTGGTTTTATTTTTGTTTTTATCCCATCCACGCGCTGCCCTCGGGCTCGCCGCCTTTCCAATGTCCCGGAGCCGGATTTAGAATGTTTCGGCTGCCGTTCAAAAGGCTCCATCCGGGCTTCCCTGGCGGCGCAGTGGTGGAGAGTCCGCCTGCCGATGCAGGGGACGCGGGTTCGAGCCCCGGTCCGGGAGGGTCCCACATGCCGCGGAGCGGCTGGGCCCGTGAGCCGTGGCCGCTGAGCCTGCGCGTCCGGAGCCCGCGCTCCGCAACGGGAGAGGCCGCGGCGGTGAGGGGCCCGCGTCCCGCAAACAAAACAAAACAAAACAGGCTCCATCCGCAACCTCCGCGCTGCTCAGAGCGCTGCCCCAGGCACCCCCTGCCCTGCTCAGGGCCCCCTCTGCATCAGTTCCCTAAACCACGAGGAGCGCTCGACTCCCCGGAGCCGAGCAGGGCCTTCCCGAGCCGGTCCCAGCAGGTCCCGCTGGAGTGCTCGGACGGCTCACGTCCAGGGTTGGTCCCGCCTCTGTCTTCTGTGGGAACAGATTCATGCCCGCGCCCCACTGGCTGGAGCTGCTTTCCCTGCTGGCTGGGACCCGCGTGGCCCTGCTGCTGACCCCTCCCCACCCTGGCCGCTGCCTTGGCCGCCAGGGCCCCTGTGTCGGCGGATTTCTTTCCAGATGTCCACCTGCGTGCGTCCATCAGACCACCTGACGCGGTGCCGGGGTTGCTCCCCTCGCTGGGCAGAGCTTCCGCGGGCTTTCTCTGAAGCAGCTGGGGGCGGGGAATCTGCGGAGGAACGGCGCTTTGTACATCAAAAAATAATAACGGAGCGCAGGCGAAGCGCTGGAGGCTGGGCGCGCCTTGGCATCCCCGCCGGCGCGGGAGCCGCGGGGCGCTAGCGAATGACCACACTGCCCCCTGGTGGCCACGCCCAGCCCGCGCCCGAGGGTGCGCGCGGACCCGTGTTTCCGCTAAAATCGCATAGAAACCAACGCGGAGCGATCAGAATTCCCCAGGAAGCGTCCAAGCCGGGAAGAAGCATAGGCGAAAACTCCCGTTCTTTAAGACTCTGAATTTTTTTTGGTCCCCCAATAGTGAGCCGAATTCCGGAGTAGTTCAGAGCTCACTAAAGAAGCCTAGGCTTTTTAGGGCATTGTATAATGCTGATTCTCACAAACTAAACGTTTAAGACATCGCTTATCTCTGTTAACAAGAGTGACCGGAAATGCTTGTGAAACTCTAAAAGGAATGAAAGTCTGTGCTTCCTTTGCGTTACGTAAAAATGCCGGGTTTTAAGTTTAATTATTCAGACTGGGAACTTCACATCTAAACTCTGAGTTTAGGTTCTTTCTGAGCCAGAAACCGGGCTTCTGCCCCCATCCACACGCCCGTGAGAATGGCATGCGTGACACTGGGTGTGTAAGCCAAGCTTGAAGAAGTCTGCCCCCTAACAGAGCATTTCATTAAAGTTTCAGCCACTCGCTGTAAACATCTCCAGTCTAGACTGAGGAAAAGGCTGAAGCATATCTGGAAATCGGGGTGGAGTATCGTAGTCCAAGAAGGCATACTCCTTCTGGTATTTTCCA
>NC_041231.1:106871834-106878530 GCF_002837175.3 Physeter macrocephalus | reverse complement strand
CTGAAAAAGAATATATATGTATAACTGAATCACTTTGCTGTACACTTGAAACTAACACAGCATTATAAATTAACTGCACTTCAATTAAAAAGAAGAGGAGAGAAGCCTTTACTTTAGTCAATGAAGGATGACTTGGTGACAGCATCACCAGTAGGACCCTAAATGAATAGATATAATTTAAAAAAAAACTCTGGACCTCCACCAACTTCAGTTGGAAGAGTTATTCTATTGACTACCGTAAATTTTCCGTGCTGGACCCCAGAAGCATTCCAACAGCTGACAGTGCTAAAAAACTATTTCTGCACTCCAGTGTCAAACTTTTAAGAGCTGACTATTAAAAAGTTAACTATAACATTGTACTAATAATTAAATATTTAATACAATTCCAAGTTAACTTTTGTAGCCCGGAAACTTATTCTATTATAGTAATGGTTGGCATTGGTTTCATTCATGCCCTGACTTGAATGCTTAGCCAGTTGTTTTTCTGCCCAAACATGCAATTGTTGCTCTTTAGGTAAAGAACGAAGCCCTCAGACTGAGGGTGGGCAGAGCAAGGGTGCTGGAGCCCCTGAGCCAGCTGGGCGGCTGCTTCCCTGCTCTGAGCCTCAGCTCCCTCATCTGTAAAGTCACTGTGACAGCATCCACATGCCACAGGATCAGCTGGAGGATTAAACCAGCTGACACATAAGAGCACGTGTGTAACACAGGTTCTCAGTAAGTGTGGATTTCTCAGCCTCCAAAGATTTGAGGGAGATGACATTTTGCATCTGTTCTCTGCTGGCATTCAGCAATGTACAGACAGCGATGCTGGTTACATCATCAGCGACTCTGGTACAATATACAGACAGTGATGCTGTCTTTCCTTATCTTTCTTGGGTCTAAAGAGCTCTCCGATTGACACTCCAGCCGGGCTAAGCCCTCCTCACCTTTCAGGCTCAGTTCTGGCCCGTGTCAATATACTCCATCTTTAATAAATGTTAACCACATTTCACTGCCTCTTTTAAAATATACCCGTGTCTTCTATTAGCGCGTGACTTAATTAAACCAGGGACTGGGCTTTATACATCTGTTCTCAGAGCCCCAGTCATATTTCCTGGCAGCTTGGAGATAGTCAGTGAAGTGCCGCATGAAGGAGCATGTCAGGCTCTGCACCAGACCCGTTACCCCTGCCGTTCCCTGACCCCCATCACCCCCATGGTTCTAAGATGCAAGCCCCTATATTTCAGTGTCACTACTCTTCATCCACTGAATTTTGAATTATGTGACTTTAGCAGGGCAGAAAAATAGAAGTCCATGTAACACACAACAGTTAAGGGCACGGCCTTGTGCTGATTATCGGTTCTGCCACTTAACTAGCCGTATGATCTTGGAGTCTCATGCATAGACTATTACTGATAATTTCCACCCATGGAGCTGGGTGGGGTTAAAGAGATAATGTCTGTAAAGCAGTTGGCACAGTCTGGTCCATAGCAGGCTCTCAAATGAAACGATCGTCAAGTGTTCACCTACATGGAGCCCCATACGCCTCGTAGATGTGAAAGGGATCATGGGAATAATTTGTCCCGAACCCTTCATTTTGAGGGTGAGTGCACAGAGGCCCAGCAAGAGACCCTATCTGCCTTGTTGGAAAAGGCAGAAGGATGGGTTTTTGCAGCCCCCCATTCAAGCCCCGTGACACGGCAGTCCCAGATCTCAGGAACCTGGGTCAAGAGCATCAAACTCATTCTAACTACGACTCTGCAGGTGCATCACAGATGTCACTGAGGGGGTGGTAGTTCTCTGATATGAGTTCTCACAACCCTGGTGGAGCATGCCTCTCTGTTACCCCTACTTCTTCCTGAGCACAGAGTGGATGTGATCACCTCTTCTCCTTGATCAGAAGCTTGGAGATGAACCCCCGGGCTTCCTCCGAGATGTCCTGAAATTCTTCATCCTCCAGATCCCACCTGCAGGCCAGGATGTTGTTCAGGGTCTCGGTGTCGTTATCTCCCAGGAAGGGGGACAAACCGCTGAGTCTGTAAGACACGGAGTCTGGGTTGAGCAGTCTTTAAACACCTTCAAACCCTGTATAGATACGTTGCCTTCTTGGTTCTGTCCTTTAAAACTGAAAGAAGGCAAATCACCAAGAATTAAGCATAATTTTATAATATGTTTTTGCAATCGAGAAAATGCTATGTCTCCCACCCAACTCCTAACTTAAACAAGGTCACAATGAAAGCGGCAGCTACCCTCAGACATGAATCTCAGAGAAGAGTAAAATTGCCTTTTTTGTGTGTGTGTGGTATGCGGGCCTCCCCCCGCTGCGGCCTCTCCCGTTGCGGAGGACAGGCTCCGGACGCGCAGGCCCAGCGGCCACGGCCCACGGGCCCAGCCGCTCCGCGGCACGTGGGACCCTCCCAGACCGGGGCACGAACCCGGTTCCCCCGCATCGGCAGGCGGACGCGCAACCGCCGCGCCACCAGGGAAGCCCAAAACTGCCTTTTTAAAGCACTTTACAGCTAGCAAAGTGCGGTCACATCCGCAGATGGCAACTGCCAGGAACGTCACTTCTGGAGAGTAAGGTTACCCAGTCATTTCAGGGATCAGGACACAAGTTTGGGGGCGGTTGTTTTCTTCTAACTTCTTTGGGGGCACTAGCTGTTGTCCTAGGGTTAGGGTGATTAATGAAGAAGACATCCTTTGACTTTTTCAGGGGATGTACAGGGAAAGAGTTTACTCCTTTCACTCACGGGAGTCAACAGAACCTAGAAAGTATCTGACTATGGAACAGAGTTATTTATTTTCGAAAGACCTAAGTTTGGGTTTTTATTCAAAATAGCAAATAGAATATGCGGGGCGATTGAGAACAAGCGTCCGAGGGGCTGGGGGTCCACTTACAGCATGTAAGTGATGACTCCCACGCTCCACATGTCCGTGGAAAAGGAAACAAAACCATAGTTCACAACTTCAGGGGCGAGGAACTCTGGCGTTCCGAAGTTCACCTTCAGCTTCTCTCTGGGTTTGTATCTGAAATTTAGGAGACAATGCAGAGGAATGGAGAGGGTCATCAAAAGTCAAAAAGCACGGAAATGGAAAGGATGCAGTCTACAAGCAAAAGAACTGCAGCCACACAGCAAATTTAAAGTAAAGAGACGCTAAAGGAAATCACATATTGAAGAGATAGTGTCCAAAACTTGTAAAGAAGCTCTCCACTAGAAAGCCTTAATAATCTGAAATAATTGTGAGAAAAGCCACTTGGAATAATTTCGAGCACAAATTACGGAACACGACAAAAGGAGCAGTGATACAGACTGTGACGTGTTGATGGCTTGAAGGAGCCTGTTTTAATGAATAAAGAAGATGCGGTAATTTACGACCATTTCATATTTTCACTAATGCTCTGAGGTCCATGCAGAGTCTTTGCTCCCTTAAGAAGCTTATCTGTGCCAGAACCCTTTGCAATCTTGCTCACACTATTAATTTTTTTAAGTAAATATTCTCTTTACACATGGAACAAATATAAAAGACTAAGACAAACTCTTACAAATCCTGAATTAATGTCTTCAAGTTTAATAACTGCACTGTATTAGGTTTTAATATTCCATATTTTTCTCGCATGCACTGTGGAAACTCCTAAACGTTCAAATTCTGAAGCCAGCAAGGTAAAGCTGAAACATACCTTTGGTTAATTCTAAATGGGGATATGAAACCAAGGGGTATATCAGATTTTTCTTTGCAAAGAAAGAGCATCCACCATGCTCCCTAACTCAGTTCATACACCTATGTCCAAATTGACATACCTTCTGGCCAATCCAAAGTCAATAATTTTTATTTGTTTAGTATCCCGATTCACACACAGGATGTTCTCAGGCTGCCAGGAGAAAGAGACACATTAGCAATGAAAACAACCATCCTTCACTCAAATTGTCCCTGAACCACAACTAAAAATACAACGATGCTCGGGAAAAACATATCAGGCCTTTCCCTCTGGGGCTGGCTTGTCTGCGTGGGTATTTTCTCCTTTAATTATGCGGTGGACGAGGCTGTAGGTCCCCTGCCTAGCTCGCCTGGCCCTGCCCGCCCCTCCCCCGGCTCTGCCGCCGCAGCTCACGCCTGAGTTCAGGCCGAGGCCTCCTGCCTCAGGACTTTCCAAAAGGACCGGTGGGGGCCGTCTCAGCCTTGACATCTGCCCTCTAAAATTATTAAGTACGAATTTCCCCTTCTTGGAGGAATATTTTTCCTGAGGATTTATGAGTTCCAGGAGAAATGGCCTGATTCATTTCACCAGCCCCACTGAATATGCACTGTAATGAGAACGGCCCTGACCTCCAGACTTTCCCTTTGGGCTCAGTCTGTGGGAAAGTCATATGTAAAAGGAGGGCTCCCTCACCCCCGTTCACTCTCCATTCTCAGCAGTTCCAGAGTTTTGCTGAGTTTGGTCTCAGTGCCTAAAGCCCTTGACTAAGTGTTCCCTTGAAGTTTGAGTCTGGAAAGACTTTGCCCCGCCAACCGGACAGTCTCAGGGTGAGGAGAAGAAAGGTAGGTAGCCCTACAGCTCAGTGTTTACAGAGTGTCTTACAAGTGTACCTACCTTTGTTAAGATAGAAGAACCGAGGTCTGGGAAAAATAAGGGATTTGTTTTAAAGTCAAGGTCATCCATAAAAGAGAAATAAAATTTTCAAAGAATTGCCTGAAACTTTCATACTCTAATTAACCCCAACTCTTCCCTAAGTGCTGGGGGGAAGGGGGTGTTAGCCGAGTTGCCAAATCCCCGGGATTCATGTCCCATCCTTTAGGTGGGATCATGGCTGCCCCTCCCCTGCCCGTCTAGGTAGAGAAGAGGTTAGAATGAGATCAGAAACTCAGAAACACTCTATGAAATGACCTAGTGTCACCTTGCCAATAATCAATGGTCCATTCGCTTGGGCATAATGTCTTTGGAAGCCTTTTTTCTAAAATATCTCTAAACCAGATGTCTATAAGAAAAGGCGACTTATGGAAAAGCGGGTGCTATACAAGAAGATTTGGCCTCATGCTTAAATAACTGATCGATCATGTATAAAGCTGTCCAGTTGCCAAAGAGCACCGTGACATAAAATATTTGCTTGCAGAATGTAAAGAAACAGCTCTGAGGACACTTGAAAAAGTTAAAATTTTTTTCTAATTATGAAATTAAAGCATTTTCCTTGAATAAGTTTTGCAAAACACAGCAAATATATAAAGGAGACCATTCTTAAGTCACCTATAATCTCCCCTACATAGTGACAAGCATTCACTATTTTGGGCCCCTTTCCTTCCAAGGAGCTTTCTGAAAGGGATGCCTGACCCTTAATGATTCACCCAGCTGTCGCTTTTGTTATGATCTTTACATACAAAATCCACAGCTCAAACTGCCCGTTGTAAGTCCTCAGTCAACACTATGAAGCCACATATGGAGTTGTTTGACTTATGACAGGTCAGGTCCTCATTTCAATTGCCAATCAAACCCCTTTAGGGATATTTGTAGAATATCTACACTCAATGAAAATGCTCCATGAGGGCTTCCCTGGGGGCGCAGTGGTTGAGAGTCCGCCTGCCGATGCAGGGGACACGGGTTCGCGCCCCGGTCCGGGAGGATCCCACATGCCGCGGAGCGGCTGGGCCCGTGAGCCACGGCCGCTGGGCCTGCGCGTCCGGAGCCTGTGCTCCGCGACGGGAGAGGCCGCAGCAGAGGGAGGCCCGCGTACCACAAAAAAGAAACAAACAAACAAAAATGCTCCATGAAAATATGCATTATCAAACCAGTTCATGGTCACGGGCTTTGCTAATGATTTTTAACCTCTGACTTTGTCACTTTATATATCACTTCCTCCTGCCCTGTGAATGGGAGAGGCAAAGGACATCAATCAAAAGAGTAAGGGAGGCCAAGTTAGAGGAGCAGCGGCCCATGGAAACCTGTTTAAGGAAGTTAAATTTATTTAGCTCTGCAATCCCTGATGACTTGCAGTAGATGGCATGTTTATATATTATATATTATATATATTTTATCTCACTGTCACGCTGTGCAAACAGGGAAATGAGAAAATGGCTGAGCCACACCTGAAGATGCACCTCACGAAATTAGAGCCGGTCCGAGTTATCGGTCTTGCCCTGGTTGTAACTATGCACAGTCCCATTCTAGGGACTTCATAATGGGAGAGAGAGCAAAAGGAAAGGCTCATTCAATAAGAGGAGAAAGAAGGCGTGGCTCCCCGCTGTTGGCACAGGCTTTCCACTGCTCCCAGGGTGCTGCCCAGCCCCACCCCCCACCCTTCTGCCCCTCACCCTTTTAGCACCTCCCTCTGGCTGCCCTGTATCCCATTCTGCCATAGGTTTCTCCTCTGTGCTCTAGTATGCCTGTAGAAAAGCAATACCTAAAGTCCTCAGTTTCCTAAAAGGTTTTAGGAGAGTGCTGGGGATTCTTGGAGAGCTGGAAAGCTTGGCTACAACCAGGAAATTCTGAGTTAGCTAAAATTCTCCCACCTACTCATCCTAATAATGAGAGGATGCAACACGGATGCTGTGATGGTGGTGGTGATGGTGATGATGGTGATGATGGTGGTGATGGTGATGGTGATGGTGGTGATGGTGGTGATGGTGATGGTGATGGTGGTGATGGTGGTGATGGTGGTGATGGTGATGGTGATGGTGGTGGTGATGATGGTGATGATGGTGGTGGTGGTGGTGATGATGGTGATG
>NC_041231.1:106857977-106871446 GCF_002837175.3 Physeter macrocephalus | reverse complement strand
GTGGTGATGGTGATGATGATGGTGGTGGTGATGGTGGTGGTGGTGGTAGTGGTGGTGATGGTGGTGATGATGGTGGTGGTGGTGGTGGTGGTGGTGGTGATGGTGGTGATGATGGTGATGGTGGTGGCGATGGTGGGGGCGATGATGGGGGTGGTGGTGGTGGAAACAATCTCCCATGTGAATTCCTTTAACAAAGGCAAGTTACAAGAATCTGAATAGCTTTTCCCTACAGATGGAGACATGCACATATTAGGAGGTGAGAGAAGTTGAGAATGGGGAGATGAGGCTAAGAATCCAGATTTTCAAATTCCTGAATATGTACCTAGTGACAGGATCAACCTCCCGAGCTGGTGTACAGTACCCACCAGGGCCCCCTGATCCAAGTCCACTCACTGAGGGGAGGGTTTGGGAAGGGTTTACATTTCAGATGATGCAAAACACACCCTACCTTCAGGTCTAAGTGGAGGACGTACATCTGATGCATGTGTCTTATCCCCTCACATATCTGCCTGATGAACAGGATGGTATCAAGCTCGGTCAGATTGTAGTTGTCATCAATGATGCGGTCGAAGAGCTCCCCTCCGTCCACACTGCAGGGAAAGAGGGGGGGCGTCCTGAGTCACGACCTCTTGATGAGCACGTGTTTCTCGTGTCTGAGCCTCTCTGACTCTTCCAACAGGTGTGTGGGCAGCTATGTCTCTACCTTCTCCGTTAGGTGCCTCTTACGTTGAAGGCCCTTATTTGAGCCACCATCACTTTCACAGATGGAAAGTCTCAAAGCCCTCTCCTCCAGTGGCTACAGCTCTGGGATGGGTCCATCTCTGCCGTTTCCTAACGCATATGGAGGATGAAGAGATGCTAAGAAGGCAGGGAGAGGGATTCCAAATACCATGGGAAGGTCAGACTAACTTCAGTGGTAAAATGCTCCTATGTGGCTGATGCTGGATATTTTATAATCCAAAATCCCCACTGCACAGTGACAGACCAAGCCCAAAATGGGGGCTAGGGGTGGGGAAATGATGTGAATCACAAACACCGATTCAGTGTCAGAATGACTCACTTTCTAACCAAACACTTACTACATTTCTATAAAAGTAATTTGAAACAGAAGCTTCTTAGCCCTACTTATAAGAGTTTGACATGAACTTTGTACTAGCAATTAGGTCAAAGGTGAGATGCAGTTCAAGAATCACTTTCCTCCAGGTTACCCAGAACAAGAGTTAAGCCGGGGTTTT
Organism: Physeter macrocephalus; assembly: GCF_002837175.3. Taxonomy (NCBI): domain Eukaryota; kingdom Metazoa; phylum Chordata; class Mammalia; order Artiodactyla; family Physeteridae; genus Physeter; species Physeter macrocephalus. Next base: position 106,870,211 of record NC_041231.1, on the reverse strand, counting down.
GACAGTACAGCCTGGAAATAAAGCTAAACCTCTGTTGTCCTCCTGCTACTTATCAACAAAATTTCACATGGAGACGTCAATTCCTGAGTAATTTCCTTCCCGAAGTGGATGCGATTCTGAAACATGCAAGTCAGAATCAGGGCGCCCCAGCATGGTCCAGCAGCTCCGAGGCAGGACAGAGCCGCAGCCGCGTATAAAGGGGCCCTGGCTATATGTGTAGCTTTGGGGCAGCGGCGGGGGGACATACTACTCCATGACCAGGACGATGTCGTTCTTAGACTCGAAGGCGTCGTAGAGCTGAACGAGGTTCACGTGGTCCAGCTGGTTCATGATGTTGATCTCATTCTTCACTTCATCCTGGGAAGGGGGAAGGGCTGGTTTAGCGCCGTGAGGACAGTGGCCAGGTGGGGTCCACACCGCACAGCCCTTACCTTGTCCTTCATGCCTCTGGTCTTGATGATCTTGGCCGCCAGCTTCAGACCTGTGGCTTTCTCCTCACACTTGTGAACCTGGCCGAAGCGCCCCCTGCCAGAGAAGAGGATGAGGCCCAGCATGAGGGTCTGTCCCCACCAGGGCCCTGCTCCAGTCACTGCCCAGTGGACAATACAGCTGCCCGGCGCCGCTCTTTTTGACTTTGAATGAGCAAGCCTGTTATGCACGTGCTGTAGCCAATATCTCCTAGAACAGGGACTTCCCTGGTCACACAGTGGTTAAGAACCCACTTTCCAATGCAGCAGAGACAGGTTCGAGCTCTGGTCCGGGAGGATCCCACATGCCGTGGAGCAATAAGCCCATGCGCCATGACTACTGAGCCTACGCCCTACAGCCCGCGAGCCACAACTACTGAAGCCTGCGCTCTAGAGCCCATGCGCCGTGACTACTGAGCCTGCGCTCTACAGCCCGCGAGCCACAACTACTGAAGCCTGCGCTCTAGAGCCCATGTGCCATGACTACTGAGCCTGCGCTCTAGAGCCCACGAGCCACAACTACTGAGGCCCCAGAAGCTGCACTCTCACGACGCCCCTTGGGTGGTTCATATGTACCCTAAAATTTGAGAACTTCTGTCATAGAAAAAATAGAATCTTTCTGAATACATATGAATGTAACAAGCTAGGCTTCGTAAGCATATGAGTGATACAGGCTGTAGGTCAGGCATATCAGATTATTTTTGGAAACTGCATATAAATAAGTAAGAAGTAATAACAAAATTGCATATAGACACATTTAATCAAAATACATATTACATAATCACCTGTGAGATTTTTTGACAGTTTAGCTTGGATATAAATTTAAATATACTTCTTTTTTTAAATAAATTTTTTATTTTTATTTTATTTATTTTTGGATCTGTTGGGTCTTCGTTGCTGCGTGCGGGCTTTCTCCAGTTGTGGCGAGCAGGCTTCTCACTGCAGTGGTTTCTCTCGTTGCAGAGCACGGGTTCTAGGCATGCGGGCTTCAGTAGTTGTGGCTCATGGGCTCTAGAGCACAGGCTCAGTAGCTGTGGCTCATGGGCTTAGTTGTTCCACGGCATGTGAGGTCTTCCCGGACCAGGGCTCGAACCCGTGTCCCCTGCATCGGCAGGCGGATTCTTAACCACTGCGCCACCAGGGAAGTCCTAAATATACTTCTTAAGACAGCTTCTTTCAAATATCCTCGCATACCGGAAGGCACGCTCAAGAACAATCTTCAAATTTCACTTGCTTGCTGTGATGCCTGATTTAGTGAAATAACTGGAACCCACGTGCCTGCCTGTGTCGCGCTGGCCGCACGCAGGAGCGGAAGGAGAGCTCCCCAACATCGTGGCCAGAAGCCCACAGCAGAGGGGAGGGCTGCTGCAACAGCGAAGGGGTGGGAGTGGAGGCGAGGGCACCGCATCCACCCGACTCAGCCACGCTCCCTGAACAGAAGCAGGTGGGTCCCTAAGCACAGCCGAGCGTGACTTCTATCCCGCCCACCGGCCCAGGCGTGGTCTCTTTCCTGGAGCTCATGAACCTACAGCCCCGGGCGCTTCCGATGTGGCTGTTCATTACGAAAAGGCTTGTTTCTTAATTAGCAACGGCCCCAGAACGGCCTGGCCCAGCAGTGGTGCCTGGTCGCTGTTTTGCTTTAGGGCCTCCCCGTCTGTCTCTCTGGCCTGGTTTATTCTGCAAAGGCTTGAGTGATGAGGTGACCTCACAGGGTCCCTGCTGGTCCACCAGGCTGATAACGTCATGCTAACTGAACGGGGTGAGCGGGGACTCTAATCCCCCTACAGGCCACAGGGGAGATGAACCCCAGGAAAATTCAGGGGCCTGACACCGCATGCAGGGTCCAGGGATCCTTGCCATGGTGCAATAGCTCTGCCCGAAGTGCAGGATAATTTGCTGCATCTTGACTCTCCTACTACTGAGAAGGAGGTCCACCTGCTGATGACCTCTTTGCGTTTTGAGGCAAACATACACATCTGACTGTGTTCCTCTAACTTACTTACTGAGCCCAGAACAGGGGGTGATGGGCAGCTGGTCCTGCCTGCAGAATGACAAAGAAGAGCCAACGCTGCCCAAAGGGGCAGGAAGGAAACTCTAAGAGTCACTGACAAACCTTGATCAGAAGCACACGTAAACCCTGGTGGTTGTTTCAAAGCCGCTTCTACAAATAACTTCTCTCTTTTAGAGAAACAGTCGCTGGCTTGCCACCCAAGTATCCCTTTCCCCCTCAGCCCATCCTCACAGGCTTGAGGGGCCTTCGCCACAATGGATCAGCCGGCTGGCCGAGGAGCAAGAAGTTCAGGTGCATCCACGTGACAAAGGGCAAAAGGTAAATGGGATAGGAAGAGGGGGGAGGGACTTTGCAAAAGCAACCTCACCCCCAAGGACCATAGGCAGGAACGCGCTCTGTAGTAGCCACGCGTGTAAATTTCTATATATCTGTATAAATGTTCTGCTTTCCTCTTCCTGTTTTACATAGATATGCTGATGGAGGTCAATTGAATAATTTAAGCCTTAAGTTCCAAGATCTCGCAGGGGGATTATTGTGACTGAGGTAGAAGATGAAGGAACTTCCCCCAGTGACTGACCCACCCCCGATAGACTTGACTCTTCCTTCTTCAGGGAGATGTGGATGTCCTGCCAATAAGTCTTTCTGGGAGGCAAGTAACCGACTGAAATACAGTAATAATAGTAATTCATACGGTAACAGCATAAACGGAAACCAACAATGACAAACACGTGCCATGAGAAATACAGTGTTTGCTCATTTCTACATTCTGTTCCTCGGTTTTCAAGCTTCTAAACCTTCTGAGGACTCACTCCGGACACGACAGCACAGGAAGTGAAGCAGATGTTAAATGTGGAGGGTAGTCACCACATCAACCTCTCCGGCATCAGTGACGATTTTCAGAAATGGTTAACATCTCTTAAAATGTTTGCTTATGATGTTTCCGGTTCTCTGGTTGAGAATGGCAAACACTTATGAAATTCTCAAGATCCGTCTCTTTGTTCACAGCAGCACTATTTACAATAGCCAAGACATGGAAGCAACATAAATGTCCATCGACAGATGGATGAGGAAGATGTGGTACATATATACAATGGAATACTACTCAGCCATAAAAAAGAATGAAATAATGTCATTTGCGGCAACATGGGTGGACCTAGAGATTGTCGTACTAAGTGCAGTAAGTCAGACAAAGACAAATTATCATATGATATCATTTATATGTGGAATCTAAAAAAATGATACAAACGAACTTATTTACAAAACAGAAACAGACCCACAGACATAGAAAACAAACTTATGGTTACCAAAGGGGAAAGGTGGGGTGGGGGGCAGGATAAATTAGGAGTTTGGGATTAACATGTACACACTACTATATATAAAATAGATAAACAACAAGGACCCACTGTAGAGCACAGGGAACTCTACTCAATACTCTGTAAAAACCTATAATGGAAAAGAATCTGAAAAAGAATAGATATATGTATATGTATAACTGAATGACTATGCTGTACGCCTGAAACTAACACAACATTATAAATTAACTATACTCCAATATAAAATAAAAATTTAAAAACATGAAAAAGCAGTACAAAAACTAAAATAATAAAAACACTTATAAGAATTAAAACAACAGAAAAAGACCTGTCCCTTTTTTTTTTTTTTTTGCGCGAACCCGCGTCCCCTGCATCGGCAGGCGGACGCGCAACCACCGCGCCACCAGGGAAGCCCCTCTTCTTTTCTTTCTTCTTTTGTCGAGAGTATTGAAGCTGAGCGCACTACTCACCCTCCTAAGATTTCGGTTCTGCTCACGGTGTAGAAGCTGTTGACCGCGGCCTGCCTGGCTGTCACGATGCGGTGATCAAACGGCGCAGGCGGTGCCCGGGCCTCGTCTGGAGATGAGAGAAGGGCCGTGTGAGAAGCGGCCCGAGGGCCAAGCCTGGGCCTGAGTGCAAATGTGCTCATTTAATAATAAAACACAATGGACCACCCGTTTTATTTCTAATGATCCAGGGAATGTAAGTTTTCGTTTCATGTTAGGATTTATGGCTCATGAAGGTGACGCACAACACCTTTGAGAAAGGGTGTCAGGGCCTCTGCACCGTGGCACCTATCTCCCTCAGGGCAGCTTTCAGAAACGTCAAACAACTGAAAATCTGCAAGCCCCGTACAATCCAAACAGGTAATGCTTTCAAACTGGAAACATTTGAACACAAACCCCAGAAACTGTTTGACCCATTTTTTTAAAAGCACCACTGATAAAGTCCATTATTTTCTTTAAGGCAGAGAGAAAAAGATGAAAAATTTCTTCATGTCATTGAAAGTTTTGATATTACTATATATGACTTTCCAAAATATTTTAGCCAGTATTCAAGACACATTTAAGGCACAAAGATGCATTTTTCCTGGCTGAAATAAAACACCCAGTAAAACTGGCGAAGTATATATTGTACAGCTCTCAAATTTCTCCCGCTTTCTACCTTCCAGCCTAAGCATCTAACCTCCAGTCCACCTCAGTTCTAAAATACAGTTACTCAGTAATCTTCTTCCAGTATCCTTTTTACTTTTCCATGGTTACTGCTGTTAAAATTTGCTTGCTGTGAACCTATTCATTTCCCCATTTATTCATTACTTAAACATCCACTGTGTGCAGCTTCTTACATGCATACAAAGGGTACAAAGGGAAGTGAGTAGATAATAACTTTGCTTTCAAAAATTTACATTTATTCAAAATGTAATTCTTGAGCACTTATCTTGAGCTAGGTACTTTGCCAAGTGTTCACATTTTTTAAGATTCAGATAATATAAATCTCTGGGCAATTGATTCGATGGCGACGTTCTCCCTTCACACCATAAATATGCTGAAAAGTGAAGAAGGTATGAAAGAATTCTCTTGGTGGCATTCGTCTCTTCAGACCAAAAAAAAACCCCAAAGTGATTGAGTTATGAACACAAATGTCATCAATGTGGCATGATGTCTCCTCCAGGCTGTTAGGCTAAGTGAAATATAGTCGGAAATGTTTGCTGGAAAGGTTAAGGAGCTTTAAAGGGCTGGAACAAAAGCCGTTTCCTACCCAAGGGGGTCACCAGATCTTGCTGCCTGGGGGTCTTTGCTCCAGGGGACCCCAGGACTTTGTCTTGTTGGTCCCCCCGGCGCCTCCGGCTTCCTGTGTCCTCCATGTGCATCTGTCACCTGCACCTGCCGCATCTATTCTGCTCTTCTTGTTCTCCTCCTGGACCCAGCTCACCTCTGCCCCTCTCCGCTTACTGCCGCCCGAGGGCTCTGTTGGATGAGAGTTCTGCAAAACAGGTCCTGTCGCTGACTTTCCTGTGGTTCGTGATGTGAAAATGGCTTTTATGGCTTTTATGCTGCCATGGAAAATAAAATCCAGCCACAGCTCTCAAAGTTTCTGGGAGAAAACTTTCAGGTGGCCAAATTTCTGAGCACTAAAGCTTCCTCAGGATGATGCTTTGCTGAAGGGATGTAAGCTTCGTGACAGGGAGTTGGCGATGTCAGTGATTGGGGTGAGATGAAGCAGGATGACCAGCATCCCGGAGACCCTCCCTAAGAACCTCAGAGTGACCCCCAGCTAGTCCACTGACCCTTTACAAAGGCAGTCATTTTATGACTCCCTAACTAATTTGATCTTCATTTTTCACTTCCTTTCCTTAAAGAAGATAGAAGTGACCACGTTAAAGCAAAATAAAAGGAGCAATGGTCCCTGAATAGTAACAGCAGTGAGAGTCAGCCTTTACTGGTGAAAGAATTGACCTAATTTAAGTTTCCCAACAGCTCCAGACCTTACTAAAAACATCTCTGAAGTGATGGACTTTCTTAGTAAACATTAGTGTTTACATTTAATTCTTGGAAAATTAGACTTCTCTACAATTAGTTTCCAAAATACATTAGTTAAGAATGAAATAAGGGGAATTCCCTGGCGCTCTAGTGGTCAGGACTCCATGCTCTCACTGCTGAGGAACTGGGTCAACCCCTGGTCAGGGAACTAAAATTCCACAAGCTGTGCGGGCCAAAAAAAAAGAAAGAAGAATTATGTCTTAAATCCCTAAAAAATACCACGGATGCTTGAATTGGGATGCTCTTTGTTCCAAACAGATTCTGTGGCTCATCATAACGTAGATTAATTCATTTTAGTTGGCTATATAATTGCCTGAATTTATATGTGAAACTTCACGATTGAGGAAGAATCATTCAATAACCTACTGTGTGCTCAATACAATATTTGGGAAGGAGCCAATTTATACATCTGATCAACCTGATCATTGTTCAGTTATCGATCATAGGAAGGATGTGCTCTATACTGCTAAAAGTAAGAAACTTTTACTTGATATTTAAAAAATACTGGATGTGATTACTACTAATCATTATATCCGTCTGTCATTTGGTAGAAGACTTAGAGAACAATAAAATGCCTGAAAATGTCACAGGCAAGAAGAAAAAATAACGGCACGAAAACATGGCCAAGAAAAATCCACACATCTGGGAAAGTGGCTTCTAAACCACTGCTTTAAAGAGTCACTTCAGTTATCCTTCGATATGGACTTAAATTGCAACGGCACATAGATCTGCAGAAAACGTCAGCTGTGGAAGCAAATGCTTTAAACCCTAACTTTCATAGGATTGGCCACTGTTAGTTCTATAAACACACTGCTCTTTATTTGAACTCTTGTCCAGCACTGTTTCATCTGGAATTTCAGATTCTCTTTTTTCCTTAGCTCCTCGGTCACCAGGCTTTTCCTTAGAACGAAGCCCATTTTTCTCTTCTTTGAACACTGGCCATTCATTTTTATCTGCAGAGTCTTGCTTATCATCCCCAGAGCTATTATTTTCTTGTCAGCTCAGTCTCTCTGGGCATGAAATGTCTCTCCCAGCTTCACTTTCTCTTGGATCTGTGGAATTTCTTAGAGCAAAATCTTCTATTTCATCCTGTGGTCTTTCTGTATGAAATGCGGCGAAACTTCTCTGAACTAGAGGCAGGGGTCTTCTAAGCCTGTTTCGTGTTGAGCTTTATTAAACGTTTCTTTCTCAGATTGTTCTTCCAGGAAGATCTCTCTAAAAGCCACCATAGGACACAGTGTTTTAATGGAGGACGCATGTGATCGGTGTAATTTTGGCTTCACAGAATGGCATCTCTATACAGGCTTCTCTTTATTGGCAGATAAAAGCTTTGGGGAAGCAAAGTAGGAGAAACCGTGACCAGTGGACTGACAGCTGGGCCCCCAAGGAATTTCTAGTTTGTAACTAGTAGGACCCAAAGCCAATCAAACAAAGGTATTCAAACAGCACTTCACCCAACACAGGGCATCACGAACATGTAACTTCCTCTGAACAAGAACAACCTCGCGACTTGTATAACAGAGCTTGACCCACAAATATCTAGTCTTATAAAAAGGTTACCTGTGGGAGGTGCTGTCCTTTTGCCTTTGGCTGGTGCTGTTTCCTTCAGGCCAGGGTGTGAGCACACCTGCTCCTTAGCCTGTGGGCACACGATTGAGTAATGAGTAATGTGAGTTACACATCACATCAGGCTCTCTCGACCTCAGCACTTCTGACACTTGGGGCTGGAGAATTCTTTGTTATGGGGAATGTCACGAGGATTATAGGACGTTTAGCAACATCTCTGGCCTCTGCCCACCCGAAGCCCACAGTACTCTCCCCCACCCAGGTGTAATAGCCAAAAAAAAGCCTCCAGAATTTGCTAAATGTCTCCGGTGGGCAAACTCACCCCATATTGAGAACCATTATATTACACAATTCAAACAGAGAAAAAAATACCAAAATAAATAGTAATTTAGAGGGCAGAACAGTCTGAATTAATGAAGCCCTGTACAGACTAGAGTATTTGAAAGCAAATGACCTCACTATTTTAAAAGAAATTTTGTAAAACTCTGGCATTGTTTGTAGAAGAAGGCCTATCTTCATGGATAGACAAAGGATATTGTAACGTGTTTGTCACCCTTGACCTCTGTTTGTATTGTCTTGATATAGTTCACATACAAATCAAATAAAAATGAGAGGCTATATGTGAGTGGGTTTTGTAAACCAGAAAGTAGGAGAGTAAAGTAAGCTTTTATAAAAGGGGCTTCTACATTGCTTGGAACAGATGGCCCCTTTCTAAGGAGATAAACATTCTTCTCACAGTCCTGGTTTCTCTGAATTAGCTAAGCAAACCCTTTTTAAATACCACATAAAAGGTAAACATTAGCCCAACCCACCCAAATTATCATAAGTTCTGAAGTTATACGTTATAAGTTAATGAAATTGTATGGATGTCCAAAGAATCAGTCTTTTTTTCTTTGGAAAGAGAGTCAAATTTGCCTGAGGGTGACTTGCAAGCATGAAACACCATCTAAGTGCAGGTCATAGATATCAAGACAAATTATAAATGTGCTTTTAAACAATCCAAAGGGCAGTCCCATATGTTCAGAGCATTTCCATTTTTCAGATAAGGACCTTCAAACACAGAGGCATGTTTAGTAAATCTGCAGAAAACCAAAATTAGAGATTAGAGCCCAGGAGTTTGGAACTTTCTCTTTTAAGTGAAAGGGCAGGAAAATGTCCTTTAGTTTCCCTCCTCTATACTTGCATATACTTGTATAGCTTGCAACATTTTCTTAAACATTTTTTCTCATCAATTTCCCACTAGATTATAGGCCTCAAGTGGGCAAAAAGACTGATTCATTTTTTGAATCCGTGGCACTTAGCCCAGGGATATAATGATGGTGGAGGTGATGATGGTGACGGTGATGGTGATGGAGGTGATGATGGTGATGGTGATGATGGTGACAGTGATGGAGATGGAAGTGATGATGGTGATGGTGGTGATGGTGACGGTGATGATGGTGACGGTGATGGTGATGGGGGCGATGATGGTGATGATGGTGATGGTGATGGTGATGGAGGTGATGATGCTGATGGTGATGATGGTGACAGTGATGGTGATGGGGGCAATGATGGTGATGATGGTGTTGGTGATGGACGTGATGATGGTGATGGTGATGATGGTGACGGTGATGGTGATGGAGGTGATGATGGTGATGGTGATGATGGTGACGGTGATGGTGATGGGGGTGATGATGGTGATAGTGGTGATGGTGATGATGGTGACGGTGATGGTGATGGAGGTGATGATGGTGATGGTGATGATGGTGATGGTGATGATGGTGATGACAATGATGATGGCTAATATATACTAAGTACTGATTACATACCAGGCACATTTCTAAGCACATTACATTATTAATTGCTTGTTCCTCATAGCAACCCTTTGGGATAGATACTATTAGCCCCATTTTATTATAAAGTTGGGTAATTTCACAGGGTTATATAATTCAGAAATGGTACAACCAGGATCCTAACTCTGAACTACAGCTGTACTGTCACTCTGAAAAAAGAAATAGAAGCTTATAGCCAAGGTATATCTTTAATATTGATTGGATATCTACCATACAGCCAGCACCACAGGAGACAAGAAAAAAGATTAAAAGAGAATGGCATAAAATAGAAACAAATTAGTAAATAAATAAATATTTATTGGTCAAAAGATTAGAATAAACATGGAAGAGAGGAGAGGAAGAGAATTTCACTCCAATTTTGAAAATGAGTCAGATAAGATAATTTAATAAATTTTTAAAGATATTTTATAGCTTTGTCTTTCAATGCTTCTCTTTTGCAGTGAAAACCCCTGGCGGACAGGCATTTCTCTCCTGGGTTTATTCTGGGTGGCGTGAATGTGATGGTAAAAGCACAGGTAATGTGCTTTTAGTGTGCTTTTAGTAACAAAAACTGGTGTGTCAGTTAATTTCAGTCTATCAAACTACATAAAATTGAGGGCTTCCATGGTGGTGCAGTGGTTGAGAATATGCCTGCTAATGCAGGGGACACGGGTTCGAGCCCTGGTCTGGGAGGATCCCACATGCCGCAGAGCAACTAGGCCCATGAGCCACAACCACTGAGCCTGAGCGTCTGGAGCCTGTGCTCCGCAACAAGAGAGGCCGCGATAGTGAGAGGCCTGCGCACCACAATGAAGGGTGGCCCCCACTCGCCGCAACTGGAGAAAGCCCTCGCACAGAAACGAAGACCCAACGCAGCAAAAATAAACAAATAAATAAATAAACTCCTACCTCCAACGTCTTACAAAAAAAAATGTAAAATTGAGAATTTGGCCGTAAGCCTCCAGGCGTTTGCCTCCAGGGACATCTCAGTGTCAGTGGTGGGTGCCCACAGGATGTGCTGACGCTCTCTGGGTGCGGTGTTCTGATTTGACCAACAGGAGAACTATCAATTCTGAGGAAGGTAAGAAGCAAGTTTCCAAACCAGACCATTTTTTCTAGAGCCCGTGCTCCGCAACAAGAGACGCCACCGCAATGAGAAGCCCGCGCACCACAACGAACAGTGGCCCCCACTCGCCGCAACTGGAGAAAGCCCTCGCACAGAAACGAAGACCCAACGCAGCAAAAATAAACAAATAAATAAATAAACTCCTACCTCCAACGTCTTACAAAAAAAAATGTAAAATTGAGAATTTGGCCGTAAGCCTCCAGGCGTTTGCCTCCAGGGACATCTCAGTGTCAGTGGTGGGTGCCCACAGGATGTGCTGACGCTCTCTGGGTGCGGTGTTCTGATTTGACCAACAGGAGAACTATCAATTCTGAGGAAGGTAAGAAGCAAGTTTCCAAACCAGACCATTTTTTCCTTTAATTATATATCAGATATGATTCACCATTTAGATAACGTAAGAAGGTCTTTATTCATTGCCACAGGCTATTATATTTTCATTTCCCTAGGTCATACTGACATCTAGAGGAACTCTGAACTGAAGAGTTCCCGAAAAACAGAAGACGTATTTCTCCTCTTCTGTTTCTGGGCAGCGACTTCAGTATGAAGATCGTTCTTAGTGTTTCCAAGTTATATGTAGAAGTTGCTAAAATAGGAAGTACAGGTGTGTAAGCACATCTTGTTTGTTTTCCAAAAACAAACATATTCTGTACTGATTAAAGAGGACTGGTCAGTGCTGGAAGCATGAAGCTCCTGGAAGGATTATGATCACGGTCTGCTAAGGGATAAAAAATCAGGTCAGACACCGTATCCTTTGCTGAATTCACGCTGACAGACCAGACGAGCACGAGGGCCCCATTTCACTCACAGTCACTCATTCATTTGTTCACTTAATCATTACTCATATATTTGCACATGGATTCCTTTTGTAACCATTTCCCCATTCCTTTTATAATATCAGTGGATTTAGAATGACTCGGGGAAGGAAGGGGATTTGGCCCAAATACCCAAGTATTCAAAACACAGTTCTGCTCTCTCTACTCGGTCCCGTTTCCTGGGCTGGTGTCCTGAGTGGGCCTGTGTTCCCAAGCTTGTCCAGCTAGTCTTTGAGGGGCATGGAGGAAATGTTAGAACTAATTTCTATTCTTTCTCCATTCTTTTCAAATGTATATTTTACTTATGTTTTAAAACATGTATTAGTAATATTGAGCACATATAATTTATGTCTGTAATGTACGAAATGTCTATAAAAATATGTATACATGTATTGCTTCTCCATTTATATCATTTATAAATAGAGTAAAATATTGCCATATGCTTTAAAATATTTTGCCGATAGCAGTGAACAATCAGAGTACTTCGGAGACCATTCCTCTAGATAACACTATTTCTCACATTCTGCTTTAGAGAAGAATCATTATAATTAGCAGGTTCAAGGGCAAGTACCTAATAAGAGCTATCAG
>NC_041231.1:106855674-106857967 GCF_002837175.3 Physeter macrocephalus | reverse complement strand
GAGGAAGGCCCGCATACCACAAAAAAAAAAAAAAAAAAAAAAAAAAAACATCACAATGGGACACGACTAAACTAACCGCATAAATCCTAAGCTGAGGGTATATTACTGCTTATGGAGGTGCCAAGATGCACATGTTTGGTAATTTTAACATTATGCCTTAGAAATACAAAAGCAAAATTATAACAACTGTAATGACCGTGTTAAACTCTGATTAGAATCCTCGTGGGGGGAGAGAGAAAAACAGAGGCTAAAAGAAGACAAAGAGAGGAATTTTCAGAAGAAATATTAAAACCGTGTTTCCTCACCTGAGCCTAGAAGATGATTGTAGAGATCACTTGTGAGAGAAGTCTATTTCTCTTCACCCTCAGGGTACACTCAGATTCCCTGGGCACTAAGGGGAAAGCTCGCTAAAGTCCCTGGCCGATACGACGCCCTTTGTGATGTGCAGGGCCTGGTGGGACAGGCTCTGACGGAGGCGGGAAGGCAAGCGCTGACCTTGACCTCAGAGCCCAGAGAGTGGACGCCCCCCCCCACCGGCTGCGGAAGACGTCAGGGATAATCGGACGGAAGACTAAAGCCTCTTGGCGTGCCCACAGTTCCAGGGACAGGCTTCATCCAGAGACCAAGGAAACAGGACTCCTCACGGGTGTGTGTCAAGAAAGAGCCAGGAATCAAAGGCATTGGTTCAGGAGAGTCTAATCGGAGGCTCTGTCAAGGGAAGAGACGCGGGCAATCTTGCTTGCATTTGATTATAAGATGCACGGACAGTTCCATAAAAAGGCGGCACACTGCACAGGGAGCAGCCCCTCCAGCCAGAGAAGATGGATGGCGACCAGCACTGCTCAGAGGTACTGTCAGGCCACTCCTCACTGACCACAGAGTTCACTTAATTTAAACACACTTTTGAGTTTTCTTATCTCCACAACCCCTGCTGCGGCCAAGGCCCCGTGGCCATAGGTGGGTGCTGAGCAGGGCTGTGCAGACCCCGGGATACGGGAGCGGCCGGCGCTTGGTCTGCCCTGCCCCCTGGGGGGCCAGGCTGTGGACCAGAGCCGCAGACTACTGACAATATAGGCCTCCTCCACTCTCCTCTCCAGCCTGGCTTTGTCGATTCCAAAGAACTGGTTAGAATTAACCCGGAACAAATTAAAAGTCTTCTCCTAAAGATCCAGTCACATTAGGTACGTGGACCATAAGGATTTCACTTTCCCTCGTCTCACGGCCGCTGGATGAGCTCACCTGAGACATCTCACACCGGACCCGTATTTTCTGATTTCCTACCACCGCCGTCTCTGCTGTCTGCCCCGAGCAGGGGACGCTCAGCCCTCCGACTCGTAGCTGCTCTTCTCCCACAGGCTGCCGACGAGACTGCCTGGCGGCCCCGGGCCACCCGCTTCCCCACCTGCCCGGACTCGCCCGCGCTCTCACCTGGTGCTTCTCAGCCACCCGGGGTGGCGGAACGTCCGGGGCCATCAGCGCCCGGGGCCCCCGGGGCGTCTCACGACCTGCCCGGGGGGAGCCCGGACACGGGGCTCTGAGGCCCGCACGGACCGTCTGGCTCTGCCGGGTTTGGGGGCCGCTCGCGGGCGCCGCCCCTCTGGCTTTGGAGGCGCTTCGGTCCCTCCCCGCCCGGGCGGCCCCACCGGAGTGTGGAGGCCAGGAAGACGCCGGGGAGGCCGTGTCTCTCGTGTTTCCCTTTAGCCCTGCCGCCTCCACCCACCTTCAGGGGTCTGAGCCTCCCCAGGGAGCACGATTACCAGCAGACCACTGCCTCCCAGGGGCACGTGTGGAAATGGGTCTGGGGCACAGCCCCGAAGACCACAGCCCCCCAGGCTGACCTCGGGGGGGATCGGGGTGGGGGAGGCAAGAAAAAGCCCGCGCTGCCAGGCGCCCCTCGGGACCCTCCGCCCGGGATCTTCCGCCCGGGACCCTCCGCCCGGGATCTTCCGCCCGGGATCCTCCGCCCTGGATCTTCCACCCGGGACCCTCCGCCCGGACCCTCCACCCGTGACCCTCCGCCCGGACCCTCCGCCCGGGACCCTCCGCCCGGCCTGCTGGTCAAAATGTAGTCATGGCAAGTGATTTAATTCCTCCACCAAAATGGAGGTGAGCAGAGGAGGGCAGACTCGGGCTGAAGTGGAAGAACACTACCTTCCAGGGCGCAGAATTATTTACACCCTCCACACGGAGGTGTGTCTGAACACCCCGAAACTTCAGACCGGGCGGCAAAGTCACTGAGGAACGGCGGGGTGTGTGTGTGTGTGTGTGTGTGTGTGTGTGTGTGTGTGTGTGT
>NC_041231.1:106854142-106855306 GCF_002837175.3 Physeter macrocephalus | reverse complement strand
TGAGCCTGCGCGTCCGGAGCCTGTGCTCCGCAACGGGAGAGACCACAGCAGTGAGAAGCCCGCGTACCGCAAAAAAAAAAAAAAAAAAAAAAAAGAGGTCAGGATTCGTTCTTCAAATGACCTTTGTGACAGAGTAAACCAACTGCATGCACTTCATACTCCTGTCTCTGTTGTAGTTTCGCTTATTGCCGTGGAATCGAGACCCTTAGAGGAAGCAACACGGGTGCACAGGTGTGTGCCGTGTACCACCAGCCTCACCAGCCCAACACTAAAACCCTACTTTTCCTGAGTGGTAGGATAACCAAAAGTGAAATTAATTCGATTGAACAACTTTGCCCAATCCCTCTTTTATTCCCAAGCCTGAAATGGCTTTAACTTTGAAATAACAGAAAGACTGAGATGGTTGCTGCCTTCTCTGGACGATCCTTTCCTGGGTTATGATACTGTCCCCGCCCCGGGGGTACGGACCTTTCCCGACACCTCTTCTTCCCCAGCACCACACAAAGCATCAGGGTTCTAGAAGTGCCTGGTGAGCCTGTGTGCACGAAGGAAGAAGTGCTTTCCGGACTGGTGGTCTCATGGCGAGAACATCCGTGTGTCAGGCTGCATCACTGAAAAGCCGGACCACCCAGGCACAACCTGACGTGCACCCTGCCACTAACTCTCACATTCTTTGCATCACTTAGTTGATGTTAAGTGACATCCACAGCCCTGCATGAGGGGACTGCAGTTGCTTCAGAAAACTGTTTTCTTAACATCACAATGGGACACGACTAAACTAACCGCATAAATCCTGAGCTTGATGGAGGTGATGATGGTGATGGTGATGATGGTGACGGTGATGGTGATGGGGGCGATGATGGTGATGATGGTGACGGTGATGGTGATGGAGGTGATGATGGTGTTGGTGATGATGGTGACAGTGATGGTGATGGGGCAATGATGGTGATGATGGTGTTGGTGATGATGGTGACGGTGATGGTGATGGAGGTGATTATGGTGTTGGTGATGATGGTGACGGCGATGGTGATGGAGGTGATGATGGTGATGATGGTGACAGTGATGGTGATGGAGATGATGATGCTGATGGTGATGGTGATGATGGTGACGGTGATGGTGATGGAGGTGATGATGGTGATGGTGATGATGGTGATGGTGATGATG
>NC_041231.1:106851393-106852239 GCF_002837175.3 Physeter macrocephalus | reverse complement strand
GGACCCTCCACCCGTGACCCTCCGCCCGGACCCTCCGCCCGGACCCTCCGCCCGGGATCCTCGGCCCGGGATCTTCCGCCCGGACCCTCCACCCGGGACCCTCCACCCGGGACCCTCCGCCCGGACCCTCCACCCGTGACCCTCCACCCGGACCCTCCGCCCGGGATCTTCCGCCCGGACCCTCCACCCGGGACCCTCCACCCGGGATCCTCCGCCCGGGATCCTCGGCCCGGGATCCTCCGCCCGGGATCCTCGGCCCGGGACCCTCCGCCCGGACCCTACGTCCGGGACCCTCCGCCCGGGACCCTCCGCCCGGGATCCTCGGCCCGGGACCCTCCGCCCGGACCCTCCGCCCAGGATCTTCCACCCGGGACCCTCCGCCCGGACCCTCCGCCCGGACCCTCCACCCGGGACCCTCCGCCCCGACCCCCCGCCCGGGATCCTCGGCCCGGGACCCTCCGCCGGGACCCTCCGCCCGGACCCTCCGCCCGGGATCTTCCACCCGGGACCCTCCGCCCGGGATCCTCTGCCCGGGACCCTCCGCCCTGGATCTTCCACCCGTGACCCTCCGCCCGGACCCTCCGCCCGGGACCCTCCGCCCGGCCTGCTGGTCAAAATGTAGTCATGGCAAGTGATTTAATTCCTCCACCAAAATGGAGGTGAGCAGAGGAGGGCAGACTCGGGCTGAAGTGGAAGAACACTACCTTCCAGGGCGCAGAATTATTTACACCCTCCACACGGAGGTGTGTCTGAACACCCCGAAACTTCAGACCGGGCGGCAAAGTCACTGAGGAACGGCGGGGTGTGTGTGTGTGTGTGTGTGTGTGTGTGTGTGTGTGTGTGTGT
>NC_041231.1:106848416-106851366 GCF_002837175.3 Physeter macrocephalus | reverse complement strand
TGGTGATGATGGTGACGGTGATGGTGATGGAGGTGATTATGGTGTTGGTGATGATGGTGACGGCGATGGTGATGGAGGTGATGATGGTGATGATGGTGACGGTGATGGTGATGGAGGTGATGATGCTGATGGTGATGGTGATGATGGTGACGGTGATGGTGATGGAGGTGATGATGCTGATGGTGATGGTGATGATGGTGACGGTGATGGTGATGGAGGTGATGATGCTGATGGTGATGGTGATGATGGTGACGGTGATGGTGATGGAGGTGATGATGCTGATGGTGATGGTGATGATGGTGACGGTGATGGTGATGGAGGTGATGATGCTGATGGTGATGGTGATGATGGTGACGGTGATGGTGATGGAGGTGATGATGGTGATGGTGATGATGGTGATGGTGATGATGGTGATGACAATGATGATGGCTAATATATACTAAGTACTGATTACATACCAGGCACATTTCTAAGCACATTACATTATTAATTGCTTGTTCCTCATAGCAACCCTTTGGGATAGATACTATTAGCCCCATTTTATTATAAAGTTGGGTAATTTCACAGGGTTATATAATTCAGAAATGGTACAACCAGGATCCTAACTCTGAACTACAGCTGTACTGTCACTCTGAAAAAAGAAATAAAAGCTTATAGCCAAGGTATATCTTTAATATTGATTGGATATCTACCATACAGCTAGCACCACAGGAGGATGATGGTGATGGTGATGATGGTGATGACAATGATGATGGCTAATATATACTAAGTACTGATTACATACCAGGCACATTTCTAAGCACATTACATTATTAATTGCTTGTTCCTCATAGCAACCCTTTGGGATAGATACTATTAGCCCCATTTTATTATAAAGTTGGGTAATTTCACAGGGTTATATAATTCAGAAATGGTACAACCAGGATCCTAACTCTGAACTACAGCTGTACTGTCACTCTGAAAAAAGAAATAGAAGCTTATAGCCAAGGTATATCTTTAATATTGATTGGATATCTACCATACAGCCAGCACCACAGGAGACAAGAAAAAAGATTAAAAGAGAATGGCATAAAATAGAAACAAATTAGTAAATAAATAAATATTTATTGGTCAAAAGATTAGAATAAACATGGAAGAGAGGAGAGGAAGAGAATTTCACTCCAATTTTGAAAATGAGTCAGATAAGATAATTTAATAAATTTTTAAAGATATTTTATAGCTTTGTCTTTCAATGCTTCTCTTTTGCAGTGAAAACCCCTGGCGGACAGGCATTTCTCTCCTGGGTTTATTCTGGGTGGCGTGAATGTGATGGTAAAAGCACAGGTAATGTGCTTTTAGTGTGCTTTTAGTAACAAAAACTGGTGTGTCAGTTAATTTCAGTCTATCAAACTACATAAAATTGAGGGCTTCCATGGTGGTGCAGTGGTTGAGAATATGCCTGCTAATGCAGGGGACACGGGTTCGAGCCCTGGTCTGGGAGGATCCCACATGCCGCAGAGCAACTAGGCCCATGAGCCACAACCACTGAGCCTGAGCGTCTGGAGCCTGTGCTCCGCAACAAGAGAGGCCGCGATAGTGAGAGGCCTGCGCACCACAATGAAGGGTGGCCCCCACTCGCCGCAACTGGAGAAAGCCCTCGCACAGAAACGAAGACCCAACGCAGCAAAAATAAACAAATAAATAAATAAACTCCTACCTCCAACGTCTTACAAAAAAAAATGTAAAATTGAGAATTTGGCCGTAAGCCTCCAGGCGTTTGCCTCCAGGGACATCTCAGTGTCAGTGGTGGGTGCCCACAGGATGTGCTGACGCTCTCTGGGTGCGGTGTTCTGATTTGACCAACAGGAGAACTATCAATTCTGAGGAAGGTAAGAAGCAAGTTTCCAAACCAGACCATTTTTTCCTTTAATTATATATCAGATATGATTCACCATTTAGATAACGTAAGAAGGTCTTTATTCATTGCCACAGGCTATTATATTTTCATTTCCCTAGGTCATACTGACATCTAGAGGAACTCTGAACTGAAGAGTTCCCGAAAAACAGAAGACGTATTTCTCCTCTTCTGTTTCTGGGCAGCGACTTCAGTATGAAGATCGTTCTTAGTGTTTCCAAGTTATATGTAGAAGTTGCTAAAATAGGAAGTACAGGTGTGTAAGCACATCTTGTTTGTTTTCCAAAAACAAACATATTCTGTACTGATTAAAGAGGACTGGTCAGTGCTGGAAGCATGAAGCTCCTGGAAGGATTATGATCACGGTCTGCTAAGGGATAAAAAATCAGGTCAGACACCGTATCCTTTGCTGAATTCACGCTGACAGACCAGACGAGCACGAGGGCCCCATTTCACTCACAGTCACTCATTCATTTGTTCACTTAATCATTACTCATATATTTGCACATGGATTCCTTTTGTAACCATTTCCCCATTCCTTTTATAATATCAGTGGATTTAGAATGACTCGGGGAAGGAAGGGGATTTGGCCCAAATACCCAAGTATTCAAAACACAGTTCTGCTCTCTCTACTCGGTCCCGTTTCCTGGGCTGGTGTCCTGAGTGGGCCTGTGTTCCCAAGCTTGTCCAGCTAGTCTTTGAGGGGCATGGAGGAAATGTTAGAACTAATTTCTATTCTTTCTCCATTCTTTTCAAATGTATATTTTACTTATGTTTTAAAACATGTATTAGTAATATTGAGCACATATAATTTATGTCTGTAATGTACGAAATGTCTATAAAAATATGTATACATGTATTGCTTCTCCATTTATATCATTTATAAATAGAGTAAAATATTGCCATATGCTTTAAAATATTTTGCCGATAGCAGTGAACAATCAGAGTACTTCGGAGACCATTCCTCTAGATAACACTATTTCTCACATTCTGCTTTAGAGAAGAATCATTATAATTAGCAGGTTCAAGGGCAAGTACCTAATAAGAGCTATCAGC
>NC_041231.1:106742753-106845081 GCF_002837175.3 Physeter macrocephalus | reverse complement strand
TCTTCCACCCGTGACCCTCCGCCCGGACCCTCCGCCCGGACCCTCCGCCCGGACCCTCCGCCCGGACCCTCCGCCCGGACCCTCCGCCCGGACCCTCCGCCCGGACCCTCCGCCCGGACCCTCCGCCCGGACCCTCCGCCCGGACCCTCCGCCCGGACCCTCCGCCCGGGACCCTCCGCCCGGCCTGCTGGTCAAAATGTAGTCATGGCAAGTGATTTAATTCCTCCACCAAAATGGAGGTGAGCAGAGGAGGGCAGACTCGGGCTGAAGTGGAAGAACACTACCTTCCAGGGCGCAGAATTATTTACACCCTCCACACGGAGGTGTGTCTGAACACCCCGAAACTTCAGACCGGTCGGCAAAGTCACTGAGGAACGGCGGGGTGTGTGTGTGTGTGTGTGTGTGTGTGTGTGTGTGTGTGTGTGTTTTTGATTTCTCCCCGCTGCAGACAGTTTTGTAAGGATTCGTTTTCACATGGTGTTCTCAGTCTGCTTTTTAATTTTTGTTTTCGGTTCGCTTTTATCACTCCATCCCCTGTCTCCTGCTCCGAGTAAGCGCTGGGCGGTTCAGCCCATGCCCCCCACGGGCCTTCTCGGAGGTGGGCACCTCCCGGGGGGCCCAGTGTTCCCCAAGGGAGGGACTGTCGGTCCCTTGGCGGAAAGGGAAGTTCAGAGGTCTGAACTTAGATTCACTGAACGAAATATTTAACCTCACGTTTCGCCTTTCCACAGCTTCCCCAGGGCAGCAAATTTTGAAAGCACATTACAAAGCAAAGTGGCTTTCAAAGGCTATCTCTGAAAAACAGTGAGAAGCTGCAAAGCTCTTAAAAAGTCTCTGAATGTGGACTGTAATACAAACCCTGTAGATATAAACCCATCTGTTACGACTATCTCCAAACATTTAGTTGTCTGGTCCCTTCTACTCAAAGCAGGTCCCTGGCCAGCACCGCCTGGCAGCCTGTTAGAGATGCAGGCTGTCAGCCCCGCCTCCCCCACCAGATCAGAGCCTGCGCTTTCACCGGTCCCCGCAAGGCTCCCGTGAACGCTAGCACTGGAGAAGCGCTGGCCTAGGTAACACACGCAATGACCTGGCGTCGAGACGCTTTACACGGCCTCTCGCGTTGATTTGAATCCTGCCCCCATCCGCGAAGAGCGAATGCCACACTTGGGGAAGCTCAGGGGGGGCAGGAGGGAAAGGGGGCGGAGCCAAGACACGGCTCAGCTGGCCTGGAAGCCAGTGGCCTTGAGGAGCGTAGGCGGGGGAATCCAGCACCGCGTTGAATACTAGTGACTTCCGCAGAACGTCCAGAATCTTGACACCGACCCAGGGGTCCTCCCAGGGACTCAGAAGAGAATGCCAGCCTCGATACCACGTGCCGAGAACTGTCCACTCACCTCTGGGGTCTCCACTGATGGCGGGAGCTCTGGCCACAGAGAAAAGCAGCATTGAGGTGTAAAGGTCCTGCTACAGACTGAACGTTTGCGTCCCTACAAAATTCATATACTGAAGCCCTAACTCCCAGGATGAATGTATTAGGAGGCGGGGCCTTTGGGAAGTGATCGGGTTTAGATGAGGTCCTGAGGGCGGGGTCAGACAATGAGATTAGTGTTTTTATAAGAAGAGGAAGGCATCAGGGTCTTCCTCTGTCCCTCTGCCATGTGGGGACACGGAGAAGGCGGCCGCCTGCAGCCCGAGAGAGGGCCCTCATCGGAGCCCGACCGTGCTGGCCCCCAACCTCAGGCCTTCAGCTTCCAGAACTGTGAGAGACAAACGTCTGTTGTTCAGGCCGCCCAGGCTACGGCATTTTGTTACAGCCACCCCAGCTAAGACAGGGACAATGAAAACTGTCACCGTGGGAACTCTAGAGAATTAGGGATATGTTCTGATCCGCTCCAACCTGCAAAGAACACAGTTAGGATTATTAACACAAGTGCTGTAACTTGGTTATAGCAAGCTGACTATCAACTTTAAAAGGAACAAAAGTAATTTTATTTAGCCCAGTTCTTATGAAACAAAAATTTAGAAGCACACAGACAGTACATGGCCTCTGATACAGTCTAGTTGTCTGTGCTTTTACTCCTAAGGTAGCCTTAAACCCTCAATTTACGGAGAACATAAATACCTTACTGAACTCTTGGTGTTTTTATCTCACTGTCTTTCGTCTTATTGTGGAAGTACGGGAAACTATTCAGCGGGCACTTATTTTATTTTATTTTAATTTTTTTGGCGGTACGCGGGCCTCTCACTGCTGTGGCCTCTCCCGTTGCGGAGCACAGGCTCCGGACGCGCAGGCTCAGCGGCCGTGGCTCACGGGCCCAGCCGCTCCGCGGCACGTGGGATCTTCCCGGACCGGGGCACGAACCCGCGTCCCCTGCATCGGCAGGCGGACTCTCAACCACTGCGCCACCAGGGAAGCCCTCAGCGGGCACTTATACCAGTTATTAAAATAGGGAAATGCTTCAATACTGGTTGGTAAATAGTGGATGTCTTGCAACCTCCAGGGGTCCCCCCGCAGCTCCTGACCCAGCCGCCCTGCCAGCCTCTGGACCTTCCTAAGACCCAACAACTCGGGAGTCCGTACCTGGCGGGGCGGGGACCTCCGGGTCCCTGCTCCGATGGGCGATTGACTGAACTCCGTTATTCAACTCAGTCCTGCACAGGGAACAGGGACAAAACATGAGTGCTCCTGGCCACAAGAGCAGACTCCTGGCTACACAGTTTGCAATAGTTGAATAAAGGCTTGTAATTTTATTTTTGCTACCCCTACGAGTTATCATTAGTGGGAAATTGGAAAGTGTGCCTTGACAGTCAAGGCTAGAGCCGTGGGTGATGAGTGCAGAGGACGTGGGTGTTTCTACCAGCACCTCCTTTGCTGCCTTCGGCCTTGGGGCAGTGGTTCTGCAGTTTACTAAGCTCCTGCCCCAGAGAGCCTTAACTAGTAGCTCTGGGTTGGAGCCCGAGGAACTCTGTAAGTGATTCTGATGTAAGTGGTCCAGGGGCCATACTTTGAGGAACCATACGGAATTTCTACTCATTATTCAACACCGTACCCAAGAAGGTTTCCCGTTGTGAATTCTCCCTTGAAACACTCCTTCCCTTAGCCTTATACTGAACGAGGAGTCAGCCTTTCTTCCATGTGTGTTGGCTGTGCATCTATCATGCATTTATCATAGCGACCCTGCCTAGACACCTCGGCATCCTTAGCGTCTAACTCTGTGCTTGATCAATTGATTAATTGATCGATCGATCGATTAGTAAGGGGGGGTGCTGATGCCAGACGGTATTTGCGAGCACCTCAGTCACCGGTATAAAATGTTATCTTGAGGGATGACCTATTTATTATATCCTCCTCAGTATGAGGCTAGACGTCCAGCTCCCAGGCTCCTGGGCCACCTAGAAGTCCCCACGCTCACGTAGTGGGCTTTGTGGGCCTGTACCTCTGAGAGAAAGCCCATGCTCTGCTCAGACCGTTGTGTCACCAGTTACGTATCATTTTACCACTGTCTCAACAAATGTCTCATACCTAATAAAAATCATTTGCTTAATGTATATATTTCAGATCTATTATTCATACCTCTGTATTGACCATAACTTCCTTAACATGCTTCAGAGACACTTAATGAACACTTCCGATGATGGGAACCGAGAAGAGGTTAGAGTATCAGCATTGCTACATTTTACTTCATTGGGATTATGAAACAATTTTGCCTGAAGGCAAGATTGAGCAGCAGTTATTTCCTTTGAAATGTCTGATTAAATTTCTTGTACATAACCTAGCTCAACACTAAAATAGTTGCTAAATCAATGCCTTTGCCTTTGACACTGAAGTCCTTCACTGTGTTTGTCCTGGGATTAAGGAGCCAGCCTATACGCTATTCTAATGCCCCTTCAGCTCTCAAAGTCTACGATGCCACAGGATCTAGACTACAACTTGGTAGAGTTAAAGAGCACACTCCAAACCTTTGTCTGCTGGCACGAAACCGCTACTTGGGGGCTTTTTCAAGTACCGTCACCCTTGGAATCTATCTCCTGTTGCGATGATGGTTTAGTAGTAACCAGATGCCTGCGTGGAAATGTCTTTAGGGCAGATCGTAGAAAGTAGTGTGCTTGTTTGTTTGGCTGCGTGATATTAATTTTCCATTTCTCAGCCGGCGGGGCGTTGCTTCAATGGTGTTGGCTTCTCCCCACTGCACGGGGAGGGGGCAGTCTCTTGGGAACCTTATCAACAGAGGCCCATTTCCCCCTCTCCAAGGTGAAGGGAGGTGGTGGGTTAGTCCTGTTTCTTCCCCAGCATCGCTCAGAGGCAGTGACGTGGGGATGGGCTTGTAAGACGCGCACATCAGCTCCTTTGCAAATTTGTAGTCTCGGGCAGCCTTGGCAATGAGCCTGTCCTCCTTGTTTAAACAGGGAGCTTCATTCACTGATTCAAATAAGAATAACATTCTCTTGTTTGCCAAGGTGAGAGATTGCTGCGTCAATGAACAAAACCAATACAAGCGAAAAGGTAGCAATTTTCATTATGGAAATCAGCTCTTTATTTTCCACAATGGCTGAAGGCAGAACCAGGAGAAACAGGAAAAATCAGCTTAGACGAAACATCACAGGTTTAAATTAGATTTTAAAAAGAAATTAAGATAATGGAAGTAGTTTGCTGCACAGTCAGGTGGGTTAGATACATAACTGTTCTGTATTCCCAACCACACAATTTACCACAAAAGAACCCAGTATTTTAACAGTTCAAAATAAGACAAAGAAATAGAAAACTTACTAAATCATAAAATCTATTTAGAATTTGAAGAGACTCTGAAGGGCATGTAGTCCAATCAGCTCAATTGAAAATGAGAAAAACAAGATTCTTCCCAATTCCACCCAATTATAGGAGATTTTAATAATATTTGAAACGTTTCTGCTAAAAGGGGTGGCTCTGGATAATACTGGTGGTTCCTCCTACAACACCTTCATCCTTAAAAGTGTTAATAGGGCTCCATGGAGTACAGAATCTGTTCTCGTTTTCTCTCACTAAACATCCACCCACCACAGTACATATTCCAAATGTATACACAGTTCTCAATATCCCATTTGTTATTACGCAGCAGTTTTCTGTGACTTTTAGAAGAAGAGGCAACTATAGATGAATTTATGTTAGGAATTGGTATATGCATAAGCATTAACCTGTGTTATGGTATCGGTTTGCCAGAGTGAGAAGGACATAGTGCCTATTTTTGTTTGGAGGAAAAACTTCTTCTCAAATAAGACACAATAATGGACAGGATTAAGGAAACTCGATTAGCACGTGCAGGAGGCATCTAAAGAGAGTCTCTAGGCTTGCACTGGACAGGGCCTGAGGACTAAGAAGGGGCTGGTCTGCTTCCCTTGGCCCATTGGGGCCCCGCATGGAACTCTCTGTGGGTTTCAGGAGAGCAAAATCCTGTGTCGTGTACTGCCATAGGAAGCAAAAACAGCGCACACTTGCCCGTCCACCTTCCCGGAGATCGTTTGCCAGACTACGCCCAGAAGAGCAGTAAATAACTGAATGCCTCTGAGGAGGTGACAGCCGGCCTCGGTGCAGCACTGCACAACCACAGCTGCAAAGTGCAGTCATGGGTATTCCAAGAGTAGGATTGCAGTCTGTTTTCAGTTAGGAATCTCGTATAAAACCGTACTCCATCTACATTCCCTCCATTCAGCTGTGCCCCCCTCAACGTGCTTAATGAACTCTTTCTTCTTTGTGAACCTGACTGACACACAAAGGTAACCCCCTTAGGTAAAAGTCATGAGCAAAATGCTCATATAAAACCACAGGGGCCGGGGCTTCCCTGGTGGCGCAGTGGTTGAGAATCCGCCTGCCGACGCCGGGGACGTGGGTTCGTGCCCCGGTCCGGGAGGATCCCACGTGCCGCGGAGCAGCTGGGCCCGTGAGCCATGGCCGCTGAGCCTGCGCGTCCGGAGCCTGCGCTCCGCAACTGGAGAGGCCACAGCAGTGAGAGGCCCGCGTACCGCAAAAAAAAAAAAAAAAAAAAAAAAACCCCACAGGGGCCGATACCTGTTTGCTCTTTTCCTCTGTTAACTGAGAGGCACAGCATGCTTCATGCTCACAGGCTAGGCTATCTCATCAGATTCCAGAAAATACATCTAAACTGAAATGAGAAGCTGCTAAAAGAAAAAAAAAAAAAGTAACTTTTTCCATCTATTCTGGTCACATCTCATTAGTTTCATGTATTAAAATTTAGGCAATAGTCTAAATATACTTGAATTTCACATTTAACGAGACCAGTTCAATTTGGCATTTAACAATCACTGTAAAATTTTTCATTTTGATTTAATTCAGTTATAAGCAATATAGTTTTCAGACTGACCTCATTATTGGTGGAGTACATTTACACAAATATATAACTTACTATAGCAACATTGGTCAAATCTGAACATGAAAATTTCTTTACATGCTATTACTTTGCTATTCTATTGTCCATTTTCTATTCACTCCCACAAAACTACTCGTATTGGCATCAACTTTTCCTATTCAATAGAGAAGTAGCATTATTTAAAAATAAATAAGTTCAGTTTCCAGGTAGATGTTATAAAAAATATTAAGTACTTTTTATGACTTCTAGTCTTAGTTAGTATCACCTCAAAATTTTTTCTCTACTAAAAGTTATGACAATTAATGTCAGAGTCAAATGCAGGGTTTTTTTCTTTTTAATTTTAAAGAAAATTAACCAGATGAGGATTACAACTCCTATAAAAATCCACATTCTATAAAATGAGGACTCCAGCTGCAAAAAATTCCTCAACTCAAAATCCTAAAATCTAGGGGTTTTTTTCAAGTGATTAAATAACTAAGACTAGTTTATTTTATAATACAGATATATAATTTTTAATGAAATAGCATACCATTTATATGCATTTCATAATCATCCATATTTTTATTAAATCTTGGTCCCATCAACACTGATTTAACCGAATTCACGTCTGCAAAGTGTACATAACCTTTTCCCCCTAGATGATCTAATATCTTTATTAAAATTTAAAAATAAGAATTTTGATAGAATTATCCTAACCCTATATGTAAACATACGTCCTCTAAACAATGTTTTATTTTAATAATGAATAATGTTAAAATAAGTTTCCTTACTAAATTCAAGTACTAATCAAAGAACACCAGCTCCAAACTGAAAAAAAAAAAACTTGGGAAAGTTGACTGAATCTATAAACATACTTGTGCTTGGAAATAATAGAAATGTGTTCTTACGAGTGATATTCTTTTATGAAAACTCTGTTTTTAAAATTTGCCTTCAAGCATTACATTTTGTTACCTTCTCTTTCAATAGTTTTTCAAATCATTTTTTCAGAGGTTACCAAAGAGTTGATCTTTTCTTAATCAAAGTTTAACGTCACAGATTTGCCATACAATGTAGCCTTTGTCACCATGACTTTTGGCTGTGAAAAAAGGAAAAAAAATCACGTTTCACCTTCCCATTCCCTCCAGTGACAGCACAGAAGGAGTTGTCCACTCTCAGATGCGCTGTGACCTAAGCCATCAGTCTCATTAGCCTCAGGCAGCCCAGGAGTTAATTAGGTACTAAGATGCTCAGGGACTCTGCCAGCTCTCAGCTTCTCACAGGGCTGTGTCTTGTTTATATTCAGGACTGTATGTTCCTTCCACTTAATATTTTGGCTTCTTACTTCGTCCTCCAACTCCAATGAAAAGTTCTGCTCTCCTCCCCACCCGGCTCCCTCAGTGCAGAAGTCTTTATTAAGACTGGGTTTTTCTTCTGGCTGCGACACCTCAGTATTTTCCCTACACAGCTCACATCCTTGAAAACACTATCTGGTTTCGTTCTAAATGAGCACCTCTGGTAGGGCACTTGTAAAAATATCTAAAAGTTAACATCTGAAACCTCCCTTTGTAAGCCATGTGCCTCTCAGGTTTCAGATGGTGCCCATTCTCTTAGACGACGCTTTCACCGCATCCCATAAGTGGTCCTCATGATTTACGCGTGATCAGGAACTGAGAGCTGTTTGGCCTTTCTTCCTGCTTTGGCCTTCATCTACCAGGCTTCTCCGTCCACTAGTGTATTTGACATCTATGAGCACTGAGCCCTGGTTTATTCTCCTTGGAGAACTCACCGACACTTTCAGCTAAACTCTATACAAATGATCTCAGAATTCTGTCTTTAATCCCATAATCCCAATGATTGCCAGATCTCAACATTTTGCCATGCTATAAGGCTTTCAAACGGTACAAACCTAAAATAAAACCCAACATCTTACACCTTGCCTGGCTTGCCTTCAGTGATTCCAGGCTCTGTCAACAGCGCTGTGACGGTCTTAAGTGTAGGTCTGCCGGGGAGCCACAGGGTCCAGCTGAAAACAAGCCAGGGCCAGGCCTGAGCCTTGCACTAAAGTCCCCATCCTCCCACCGGGCACAGCCCTCAGAGGAGGCTCACCAACCTTAGACCCAAGGCCATGGCAAGCTCCACCGTTTAGGCATGCTACTAGTACCAGGACTCCAACAAGCGAGCACAGAAAAACAAATGGGAATCCAGAGAAACACTGCTGTGAATTCCAAATGGGAAAACAAATGCTGAAAGGTCTGTTCATGGTGAATAGGGCCCCGATGCTAAGCTTGGGTCCCAGGGTGCAGCAATAGTCTCTAGGGGGGAGCCCAACAAGGTCAAGATCTAGACTCGGCTCTGACACACACAACGAAACTTGAAATGGGGACCAGCAAAGCCTGGTCCTAATATCTGGGGTCTCCTTGGGAGATGGGGTGCTCTAGTCTGGGGACTCAGGTGTAGGAGGCTCACATGAGAACTCAGGGCGCCCACAGGGGGAGCTACACATCTGAGAACCATGTAGAGGTCAGGATCAGCTTCACGCAATGGCCTGATGTACAGAAAGGAGCCCAGTGGCTGGGCAGAGACACTTCATTTCCCAAGAATTCTAATAGGGAGAATTTCCTAGAATAAAGCTCCTCTGTCTAAGGAAGGGCAGAGAGGTCAAGACTGCCTAGCATTTCCTGCTTCACCCCAAGCCTGTGGGTCCACTGATCCCTGAGGTCAGCCTGTGGGAAGCTAAGGGCCAGGATACCTTGGAAAGGAGGCGGACGCTTACAACTGAAGGTCCTGAGAACAGGTTCAAGGTCGAAATGCACATTACAGGGCAGTGACCTGCAACCCCAGCTGCACCACAGAATCACCTGGAGAGCCTCTGAAAAATACCAGCCCTGGTGTCCCATTCCAGGCCAACTGTATCCAAGTCTCTGGAGTGGAACCCTCCCTTCAACATTTTCTAAAGGCTTAGACTTGTCAGACCTAGCAAATGAAAACATAGGATGCCCAGTTAAATTCAAATTCAGATGAACAACAAATAATTTTTTAATAGAAGTATGTCCCTTACTAAAAAAATCATTCATCATTTATCTGAAATTCCATTTTAAGTGCCGCCCTGTATATTTTCTGGGGCAACTCATGTTGAGTAAGGTACAGTCAAGGCTTGGGGACAGTTGCCCTGGGGTTAGTTGCCCTCTAATTTGCAAAGTTTGTCTTAAGTGGAAAGTGAGTTCTGTCACAGCTGAGACTCCCCTGTGAGGTTTATGAACTAGGGTTTAATTCACCAGACTTCAAAGATGTGTGCAGGAGACAGCCAGGGTCGACAGCAGGGAAGTAAGCAAGACAGTGTCGCTGTCCTCCAGGGACTAGCCGTCCAGAGGTGAAATAAAATAATACATTATTTCTTATTAAAATAAGAAATAATTTCTTTAAAATATTTAACCCAATTAGTAACTGATCATGTTGACATCTCTCTTTATGAGAGAAGTCTATTTGGAGCAAGACTTACAGAAATAAAACCTTTTTGGAACTTTTTAGACGGAGCATCAAAACTTCATTCTTAAAAATTAACCACTTTGAAATACTGATTTAAAGCTTCTGCCGTCTATAGGTTTTCTGGCACCGAAAGCCACCTCCAGGTTCGAAGGATGCCTCACTTCTGCAGGCTGCTCTCAGCTGTGGAGGTGGAAGCTCCCAAGCCATGGGGTTCCTTAGGAGATTTGAAGCACACCTTTTAGTGTTCTTTAAAGATGGAGTTTAAAATGTTGAACAGGATGATGCAAAGGACAAGGGGCCAAGTCATAGCACAGACTGTCTTACAATATCTCATAGTAGCACAAATACTTTGTTACTAATAACGTCCCAGGTACTGAAATCTGCCAGCCTTTCATTTTCCAGATCAGAGTGGTAAGTTTATTCTCAGAATAATGTCTCTTGCACTAACCAGTTTCCAGGTGTGTTTTCTTGAGTGGGAGGGACAGGGTGGACCTGTGGCCAGTCTGCTGGACTGTACGTACCCCGCACACAACCATGGACACAAGTCCAGGAGGGGAACAGCCATCCTCCACGTGTGCCACAACAGAAAGCAACTGAGGACCATGGCTCCAGGTTCATGTCAATCCACAGTTAACATGTATTGAGGATGGTTCTCTAATTAACCACAACTTCACCCGGCTCTTCTGTTATCCAGTTTACATGCCTCTGAATTTCCCACAAGACATGGTAAGAAACTTAATTGCAGAAATTAATCTAAATCATGGCACTCTCACATCAGCCAGTTTAGTAACCCAGGAGAAAAAGGAATGAGATGAATTTAGCACGACATTTCCTTGATGAATGCAAGTTACAAAATTTTTGGTGATAGCAGCCCCTATCTTTACCTCCAGATGGTCCATATCTTAACTACTCTTAGCCACCAGTTACTTCCAAATTTTCTCATTAAATTCTCTTACCTATGGCTCAGTAGAGATGGAATGAAATGAGGGAAAGACTTTTTATTTTCAAACTTTGTTTGAGTATGACACGGGAAGGAAATTTCTGGCTATCCTGCATGAGCTTTTCTGTGGGGTGTCAGCCCCATGGTTCACGAACAAGCTTTAACAGGGTGATATCATCTGAGAAGCTGTAAAGTGCAAAGATGCTTTGGAAGGGCATCTCATACGTAACATTATCCACTAGTTAAAAACTATTTTTAAGTAATGCTAACATTGGGTATCTTTGGTTTAAAAGAAATAGGCAACTTTTAAGGTCTATAATTTTAAAGTAGGCTCTGAGGATTTCATTCCAAAGAGCAACATAAGACTGATAATTGTTTTTCATGATAACAAAAGCTCTTTCCTCCAGTCATGGTATCCTTGACAAAAGGTGCTTCTGTAAAGATATAAATAATAAATCAAAGTTATACATTTTGCAGGTTAATATACAATAGAATACATATCAGAGTTGGCACGTGAGATAGGTTTTTCTCATCTTTTGTTTTAAAGCAGAAAAGGGCCTGCTGTTCACTGGTTTATTTAAGGAAACCATCACCGTGTTCCCGCTAATACTCACCGTAACCTAAAACCCTCAGGCACTGATTCTGCTGTCCCTGTAACAACAGCTTCATCATGCTCTGGGGCTCATATTCGGCAGAGGCCACCTGAGCTGAGGAACGACCTCCGTGGAGAGAAGCCATAAAAGTCAGCTGGTTGCCTTTGTCCATCAGTGGCGTCCACATGCCTTGTCCATGAGCCTCTGTGCTCTTGGCCACTCAGGTCTCCAGCTAGTAAATTCCAGAAGATGGACCATTTATGCGTGGGCTTGCATATTTGCAAATAGCCTGGTGAGGGCTGCCCGGACCTGTGTGTCTACTTCAGGCCACTTAAAATGCAGCAGGAGAACACCAGTCACTCAAAGACCATTGCCAGTGACATAGAACGTCACATGATCTCTCACCTGAGCTAAGCAGGGCGACAACAGGAGACGCAGGAAATGCTTTAGCCTGTGACATTCATGCTTTGAGAAGTTGATTGTAATGATCATGAACGTCATCAGCAGTGGTTTCCAACCTTAAGCCAAGCAGAGTTATAACCAGACTGAGTCTCGAAGTCTTGTGAGGAGCACTGGGTGGTACCCACTGAGGTTAGGGAGGCCCGGGGGCGGGGCGGTGTGCCCATCTTCCTGGAGCTGGGCTTTACCACCAGGATCTAAGGAGAAAGGGCCAGGCGCAAGCTACCCTCTGCCGCTGCTCCACAGAGCACTTTGCTGCAAGCCAGAAAAAGTCCTGAAGAAAGCAGGCTATTCAGATGCATGAAATCTTAACTCTCAGTGGGGATCATCTCTGTCAAATGGATCACGGGTCCACAGCCAGGATGCTGGGTTCTAGCGACGTTTCTGTTAACCAACTGCGTCCCCTGCAGAAGGCACTTCATATCTCAAAGACTATGGTTCTCTCTGTCAAATGGGCTTATCTCCGCTACTTCCAAAGATTATTGAGAGGCTAAGATACAGTGACAAATGTGGAAGTGTTTTTGGAAAAAGAAAAGCAACAGAGACACTAAGTTGGTGTGGTCTCCCTGGAACAAGCCTGTTCAGCTGTCTGCACAAACAGTGTCTGCTCCGACTCCTCCACTGCCTCAGTCAAGTCCACCTCCAACGCTGAAATAGGAGGAGTGTCCATGCCTGACCCTGACACTGGAAGAGCACTCTCCCATTTACATAAGGGCTAGCACAAAGCTGTCACCAGCATTACGTTAGAGAGGGCCGTTCCCACCCCAGAGTCAGGGCACGATTTAATGGTCAGGAATCCCTGGGGAGGTCTCGGGATCACCGCGGCCGGGCGACGCAGGGTTTCCCAGCCAGCTCCTTCGAAAGGTCGGATCCCGTATTTGGGCCCAGGCGTAGGTTGATGAATGTACCCTGAGCTACCATTCGGCGGAGAACTTTGCTTTTATGGTTCCTCCTCGAAACACTCCCACCAAACCCAGAATGAAGAATGCGTTTTCTTGAGTGAAAAGTAACAGAAGCCAAAACCACAGCGAGATACCACCCCACACCCATCACACCACGGAGCCCATCAAAGAAACAAAAAGTAAGTGTTGGTGAGGATGTGGAGAAATTGGAACCCTGTGCTCTGCTGGCGGAAACGTAAAATGGCGCAGCCATGGGGAAGATAGTGTGGCAGTTTCTCCAAAAATTTAACGTGGAGTTGCCATATGACCCAGCAATCCCTCTTCTGGGTATACACCCAAAAGAATGAAAAGCAAGGATTCAAAGGGATATTTGCACACCCTTGTTCACAGCAGCATTATGCACAATGGCCAAGATGTGGAAGCAACCCAAGTGTCTGTTGATGTGGTCCATCCATACAATGAAGTATTGTTCAGCCTTAGAAAGGAAGGAAATTCTGATACAGGCTGCAACCTGGAGCCTTTTTTTTTAATGTTATGTATATTTTTATGTTTTATGTTATGTACATTTTACTGCGATTTTTTAAAAAGTAATATAAGCTAATTTCATATGTTTCACTGTTTGAGAACTTTCTTAGGAGAAAGTAGGCTGACCCAGACAATTGTGGGCTGAGAAAAGTACCGGGTTACGGTTTTCCTTCAGCATCAAAGGTCTGAGCACAGAAGCTTGTACTGACCAAGGGGAAAGAGCATATCCTCAAGGGCATCTGAATCAAGGCTTTCTGCTGACTTCCAAGAGTGAACTAGGCCTGCTTCCAGTGTCCAGCCTGTAGGATCGAAATCACAAACAAACATGTTCTGCTCAGGTTCAAGTCTGCTTCGGAGAGAGGTACATCTTTGTACCATATGGAAAATAAAGGCATTTTCCCTGCCAGAGGAGGAGATGAAATGTCCACACAGTAGAAGAACTCAGCGCACTAAATCCCCTTGGAAAGTCCAAGATTTATGGACCCTCTTCTGTGCTGGCCCGGGGGCCATGGTTTGTTATACCCCCACCTCCCAGGCTCCCAAGACTCAGGCCGCCATGGGCTTTAGAGCCTTTGTGGTCGGCTCGAAGCCCCCCACACACCCCATCACCACCCCTCCTCTGCTCCTTTAGAAAAACACCCCAGTGAATGCTTCTTTGTAAATGTAGAAGAATAACAGAAATGAAAGGATTCTGAGTGAGCACTGCTGACAGCACATTGGCTAAGAGACATAATTATCTCATTTCTTCCTCTGTTCCCCAAAGTAGCTGAGGTTACTACTATGTGGTTAGAACATTTTAAAAATTGGATTTGGGGCTATGATCAATACTTTTAAATGATCCACAATTTTTACGGACACAAAATGGACGGAATTTTCAAGGTATCACGGTTTATCAAAAAATCATCATCACTTTTCATTTTTGATAAGTTGAAAATAGCCCTGTATGTACTAAGCAATGAGCAGAATGTTTAAGAGTGATCCTGTTCAGATAAATTCTTTAAATCACATACATATATGCTGGTATTTCTAAAAGAAATCATAGGAAATGATTAACAGTGTTCACTGTGCAAAGAAACTTGAATCGAGGCCATAGAGTAATTTCTCATCATTTTAGAGTTTCCTGTACAGTTCACATTTGTTACCCCATGGTGTGTGTATACATATTCATTCATTCATTCATTCATTCATTCAGGATAGAATGCTGGGTATGTTCAGAGGAATAAGACAGAGGCCCTGACAGAAAATTCTTATAATCTAGTGAGAAAAACTGATAAGTACATTATTAAAATAATTATCATGTATGTGTTATAGTTGCTTAAGAAACTGGATTCACAACCTGACTCGGCCGTTTCCTAGCTGTATGATCTTGGGCAAGCCGCTTAACCTTTCCATGCCTCAGTTTTCTTCTGTAAAATGAGGATAATAACAGTTCTTACCTTACAGAGTTTTCATGAGCATTAAGTGAACATATATAAAGCACTTAGACCAGTGCCTGGCACACAGTAAGCTCTCAACAAACGCCCAGTGCTATTACAGTGAAGATACAGACAGGAATTACACCAGCACAGGGGAAAGAGGGACTCCTCCTGCCTGGGTCCTGGGTTATCAAGGCTTTGAAGTAGAGTTGCTGCTTGAGCCGGGCCTGAAAAGATAAACAGGTTTTTGCCAGGTGAATAGGAGGGAAAGGCCATCTCAGGGAAAGAGAACAGCCTGAGGAAACGCAGGGCGATGTGGGCGTCTGGACAGCAGCCCCAAACAGGCAAAGTGAACTTCTGAACTTTCCTTCCAGGAGCTTCTCAAGGAAATAAAAAAGAAAGAGCAACTTTGTTCATTTTTAAAGTCCAGTACGTAATTTGTGTAAAGTCCCACCCTTGGTATGGCATTTCAGACTCACTTGTTAAATTGCTTTTTTATAGTCTTCGTGGTAGAAGTTCACACCTGATCAAACATCTGTAAATGAGCCATTATAAAAATGAAAATCCTGAAATACAAAGCAGACACGCACGCAGACCTCCAGAGCGGACGTGCAGCGGGGAGTGACCTCGCACTTTTCGAAATCCAATTTGCACCTGCTTCTGGGGTCGAGCGGTTTACAAGATGCCGTTTGGCACTGGAACTGATCTTGTGGCCGTTCACCCCAGCGTCCACCACGTGGGACTCCAGGTGAAGGTCCAGCACCTCACATCTGCCTGCTTGTCCCCAAGTTTGAGGTTGGCCTGTGACCCTGAGCTCCTCAGTTTAAAGCCACGTTGAGCAAGCACCTCTGTGTGGGAGACTCCACGCCGAGAAGCTTTCACAGACCTCATCTCCATCCCCCTCCCAGAAGCAGATGTTACTATCTCCTCCTTGTAGAGGGAAAGCTGCACTTCTGAGAAGTAAAGCCATTTGTCCAAGTTCCTGACCCATAGCTCAGGACTGTGTCCACCTCTTCTGCCTCCACTTTCAGTGCTCTTTTGACTGCTACGAGTTGCCTCCTCTGAGAAATGCTTAAACCCAGCACACCAAGATGCCAGCCCCGTAGAACAGAGTGTTATGGACGTCTGCCCTGTGGTCTCCAGCCCACACACTGAGAACCCCCTCGCTGTCCACGGTTCCAGACACACTCTCAGCCTTGTGTCTGGACTGACCATGTCATAGGTTGCTGGCGGCCTATCCAATGTCTTTCTCCCATCTTCCCTTCTAAGAGACCCCTGGATAATGTGCTTGGCTGAAAAACTACATTCTTCAGCCTCCATTGCAGAGGGGGTGACCACTGAGATATAAGCATGAAAGAGCAAAAGGCATTCAAAGGAAAACTTTTTGCCCTTCATTCCTCAAGCTGCAGCAGAAGCAGATGTTGTGTGTGGCAGGAGCTCCAGCAACCTCCTTGGGACCATGAAGAAAAGGCCAGAGGATTTCAGAGACCTTGGCTGTAAACCAACACCCCTGGACCTCTTGACTGTCAGGGTCTAAACCTTCAGGTATTTAATTCACCAGAGTTAGAATTCTGTTTCTAGAAGTCACATACAATTCCTAAGTGATACACTGACTAAACATGGGCACGTACTAACTCTTACCATTGTTCAAATGTTTGTTTACACTGGTGTGGTTAGTAAAAGTCAAACCTATTTGAAAGAATCAGTGAATAAAAATAGCTTTTAGTCATGTATTTTCTCAACAGAAAATAACAGTGGTATAGCTGCTATTATTAGGGAGTCTGTGAATTTTCAAATTTTACATTCATAAGGCTGAATGTCACTAGTCTCACTGGAGCCTTAAAGTGACTGTCGAAGGCCAGTTCTCTGCATTCTCTTTTACTCCACTGACATCACTTAGGACTGTTGCTGTAGACACGCCAGCAAGGCGCGAGCAGAGTCCCAGGGCTTCTAAGGGAAAGCCAGTACTCTACTCACACACACATTCTTCAAAGGGCAGGATGTGCAGCTAAATCTGGGCTTACATCCTTGAGTCACATCCACCCACGCATGGGAGAAAGCACTCCAGTCAGCTTCAGGCATAAAGACCAGCACATTGGGTGTTTATCAATGAGGAAGGAAGGAAGGAAGGAAGGATGGAAGGAAAGAAGGCAAGAGGGAGGGAGGGTGGGAGGGAGGACAGAGCAATGGGTCATAGTAAAAAGAGACAAACCAACGGCACTTCCGGGGACTGGAAGGCTGAGGCACCATTTCCCCCGAGAGCATGAAAAGAGGGCCACTGTCTCACAGGTAAATTTGTGAGTTTGAAAGCAATTAAATATAGTAACTTCCCATCTAGCTACAGAACTGAATGTGCCAAATAGTTTTGTATTAATTGACTGTGAAAATGCATGGCATTTTATAGCCCTTGAATTCCTTGCCTGTGTTTAGTGGTTTATTAATTGTAAATGACATGTTACAGTTCACAGTTTGCCTTTCTGTTATTTTCATTAGAGTAAACCCTCCACAATTCCAAGTTCAGGTAGACGAAAAGTCTGTAAAAAGAAAAATTTATGAAATTTGCTTAAAGAGAAGCAAGAATTTTATTTCAGTTCTGTTAATTCAGTAATACAGATTAATAGCTAATAAAGTGCAGTTCAGGGCGTAGCAAATCAGATTCCCATCAGTAGCAGCATTTGTAAGCAGAGGAACTTTTTCTCTTTCTGCGTGTAAGTTCTAATAATATCCTTGAATATTTTTTCTCTTAACCAGTTTACCAATCTGCAGTGTCGTTTACACTAATTTTTTTAATTTAAAAAAAATGGAGAAAGGCAAACTTCATCCAAGTCCATTATCACTAATTATAAATTAGTAAAGTTTGACTACGTGAGGTTTTTAACTATATAGCTGACTGTGGTGTCAGTGCTCTCATATTTAAAGAAAATTTGGGTTGATTTTAAGCTAATAGCCCCTTCTGAATAAATGAAGTGAAATTAAAATTTCTGCTGATATATTTGTACATATGTCAGTATACACTAGAACTGAACTAGAAGGCCCCTTCCGGTTTAAAACTGACCTCCTCAAAGTGTCCTTTCCTCCCTATCTTACTCTATGCTCTGCTCCTTCTTCAGACCCTATTAAAATAGCAGTAAAGGGATCTGTGAAACGGCAAACACACACACACACACACACACACACACACACGCACAAGGTCAAAAAATAACAAGAGTAGACATGGCAGTAATAGAATTTTGAAAACTGGAGGCAGATGGATAAGTGGTCATCAACTGGGCACAGCCAGGAAAGCTGAATCTTAAGACAACAGAGGAGGAACACTGAAAAGCAACTTGAATTGTCCCGCAAAACACTGGAAACCTCAAAAAATACTAATCCCTTCATCTTAGTCCCCAAGATTATGATTTAATTGGTCTGCCATGTGGTCTGGATGTTGGCATTTTTAAAGATTTCCTACATGATCGTAATATGCAGACAAATTTTGGGACTTCTGCCCTAATATGAAAAACAGAGGCTAAAACTAATGAAGCAAAGCAAGTTGGAGGAAGCAGAGGTGATGCAGAAAAAAGAAAAATTTTTTAAAAACTCATCAATATCCTCATAAAACATATTAAATCTCGGTTACAAGAACAGGATTCACATAAAAGAAACACTCAGAGAATAGGAAAGAGTTCCTGGAATTGACTCTGATAGTTGACAAGAGAACTTAAAGGCGCTTCCACAATAAAGAAATCTCCCTTAAAGCAGAGCAGAGGAGGAAAATAGAAGTGAAAGGATAAGAAATTTCGAGACCAGGTGAGGAGATCTAAAACTCAAATACTAGGAGTTCCAGAACAAAAACAAGAGAACATGAAATTGACCAAGACAGTTTCCCAGATGGAAGGATGTGAGAGCCCAGTAAACATCCTGCACAGTGAACAAAACACCCATACAAAGTCTGTCATTGTGAAATTTCACAATATCAGGGACAAATAGAGGGTGTCCCAAGCTGCCAGAGGGAAGAATATCTGTCACTTACAAAGGGTCAGGATTCTGAACTCATTTGGACTTCTCAACAGCAACATGGAAGCTAGAAAACAACGGTACAATGCCTACCAAATTCTGAAAAGAAACTATTTTGAACCCAGCCAGATAAACTATTATCCAAGTGCATGTGTAAACTAAAGACATTTTCAGACGTGTAAGATCTCAAAAACATCACATTACTGGAAGGTGTATTCCATCTAAACAAAGGAGTAAAACAAGAAAGAGAAGCAAAGGATACACAACAGAGGATGTCCTATCCAACAGAAGATAGGAGACAGGGTTTCTCCAGTAGAAATGCTAGGACAGCAGCTCTGCTTCAGGCTTAGAGGGCAACCACTGTAGAGTAGAATAAAATTCAGATTGGTCAGAAGTCTCTGGGAGGAATTTCTTCAAGAAGATAAATTTGATAGGATACCTAATGTATCTAAAGGTATGTAGAAAAGATTTGGACAATTAATAGATGGTTTGTTTTTGAATTCATGATACGTACTTTTTTTTTTTTTTTTTTTTTTTTTTGTGGTATGCGGGCCTCCCTCTGTTGTGGCCTCTCCCGTTGCGGAGCACAGGCTCCGGACGCGCAGGCCCAGCGGCCATGGCTCACGGGCCCAGCCGCTCCGCGGCACGTGGGATCTTCCCAGACCGGGGCGCGAACCCGGTTCCCCTGCATCGGCAGGCGGACGCGCAACCACTGCGCCACCAGGGAAGCCCATGATACGTACTTTTAAAAGCTAAGCAAATTTAAAAAAATCAAGGTGACCAATAACTCCAGGGAAAAGAAAGGGCTGAGCAAAAAATGAAAATTCATAATAATACTCTACATTGCTCTCAGTCATGAATAGAATTTTCAAAATCACAATAATTGAAACACTGAATTTTTATTTAACCAAGAATTATAATATAACTATGTTGGGAGAATGGGGAAAAGGAGCAAAACATAAAAGGTGTGTGTGAGGGGGGTGAAGGTAGAGATGAAAGAGACCCAATCCTTACCTTTCTCTCAATACCATTTGATTTGAAAAGCTTAAATATGAAAAAGGAAAAAGAACATACACATATTATTTAGATATATGGAGATAATTGAAAGAATTAGCCAAAACAAATGAAAATATTTACCTCTGGTGAGGGGGGGACATAGGGACAGAAGTAGTAGAAATACTATGTCTCAAGAAAAGCTTTGAGGAACTTTATGGATCTTTAGAGTATGTGAATGTATAATGAATACAAAAAATTTATATGAAAAATCTAAAGATTTTTATGTAAAAATATTTTTATGTATTTTATATAAAAATGTTTACTTATGAGTGGGCTGTCCCAATTTTTTGCATGACAATGGAAATCCTATTATATCACCTTAATAATTTGTTTTTACACTGAATAATTCACCTTCTTTTCAGTGATACATCAACCTCTCATATTTTCACTTCTTTAATTAAAAAAAGGAAAGTTACGTGAGCTCTGATAACTATCAAGCTGATCAGGTAGGGCCCATCCCTGCAGAGCATCGGAAAGAGTCTATTTTAAAGCTTGAAGTTGGAACAGATTTTCTCAAGCAATCCAACACTCGAACACTGGGAGGCACAGAAGATGCTCAGGAACGCTGGGGACCGCCCTTGGCCTGCACGCTCCTAAGGCTCTCCCGCCCTCACTGGCACCCCAGGGGCCGTGTCTGCTCTTTCATTTAGAATCAGTTTTCCATATTTCCTCTTCGTGGTGCCCCAGCCAGAGCACCTCATAAAGTTAGGGTTTTGGCTTTTCGCATCTTCAACAAGAGCTCCGGTGGAAGTGGTCGGGCTGTGGGTGCCTCTGGCTCCAGCCATCCCTGGCTAGACAGATGCCCTTCACGAGGCTGTTAGCACTCGTAGGACCTTCGCTATTTCTGGGCTCTTCTCCACAAAGTGATTTTGTCTGTTTCCATACCCGTCACCCTGGCTCTCTGGTGGATCACTTTGAAGATGGCCTTGCCCTCCTTCAGTGCCCTGCAGCCAAGAACGGCATTTCTACTCCTCACCCAGCACCTGTGCCAATGGGCTAGACTCACGAGGGGCGTTACGGCGACTTCCCAGTCATCACCACCAAAGCCATGGATCCTGGCGTCCCTGCTCCTCAGGGTCCAGCAGGGGCTTGCTCTGGGCAGGGGCATATTAAGGAAGAACAACAGGAATCCCAGAGGGTTCACATCCAAAGGGGCTCTGAAAAAAGTGCTTCAACTTTGATCCAGCGGAGGAGAAACAAATCCCTACCTCAGGCAGAACGGCACTTAGAGACCCTGGCTGAGGAACAAAAATGCAAAGGGTCAGTGAGAGCCTTCTGAGAAACCGTGGAGGAGAGAAGATAGCTTTTTTGGGGGGCGGCGGGGGGGTGGCAAGTAAAAAAAAAATCACACTACAGGAACTCATCCTTTAGACCTCTATGGTCAGTTGCTAACCTCATGTGTACTGAGGGAATATACATCAGAACTCAACATACATCAGGATTCAGTAATAAAACAAAATAAAAGACTCCTACAGTTGAGAGTGGCATTAAGTGTATCTCATCCAAGCTCCTTTTATAACATCCTGACACATGGTTCCAGCTGCGAGCCCACGACTTCACCAGCCTGTTCTGGGAGGGCATGACCTCAGTATTTGGAAGGTCCTTCTTGTCCACCAAGGTTAGAACTCCTGGTGTCTTATCTTCAAGACACCGGCCTCAAGGGTCCACCCAGGAGCAAGTAGGGCTTCTCTCACTGTCAGCTGCGTACATTAACCCGGAGTTAAGGGCACTGGGACATTTCTGAAAAGCCTAGGAAGAAATCAGCATCTCCAATGTACTTAGGAAATGTACACTGCTTGTGAAAGTCCAAAAATGGTACTGAGACACTGTAGCTGCAGAATTGCCAAAAAAAAAAGTAAAATGTTTCAGGTTACAGACAGATGTAATAAAAAGCAGAGCAGATGCAGTAGGTGAGAAAGAGGAAAGGGGTCCGGGCACACAAAGCCGCAGCCATTTGCCAGGAAATGGTTTAAGTGGTTTGTGTGAAACCAGGTCTCAGTGTTATAGGCATGTGCTTAAGTAAACCCCATCCTTGACGTGCTCTCCCTGTGGCCGTTCACACCAACTCACCGGAGACAGAAGCCGAGCCCCGGGGTAGTCAGGTGGCTGCCGGAGACACAGTGAAACGCAGGAGAGGCTCCGAGGAGACGCAGACCCTACCGTGTAATGACTATGTAATTAACCGAACGCTGGGGACCGCCCTTGGCCTGCACGCTCCTAAGGCTCTCCCGCCCTCACTGGCACCCCAGGGGCCGTGTCTGCTCTTTCATTTAGAATCAGTTTTCCATATTTCCTCTTCGTGGTGCCCCAGCCAGAGCACCTCATAAAGTTAGGGTTTTGGCTTTTCGCATCTTCAACAAGAGCTCCGGTGGAAGTGGTCGGGCTGTGGGTGCCTCTGGCTCCAGCCATCCCTGGCTAGACAGATGCCCTTCACGAGGCTGTTAGCACTCGTAGGAGCTTCGCTATTTCTGGGCTCTTCTCCACAAAGTGATTTTGTCTGTTTCCATACCCGTCACCCTGGCTCTCTGGTGGATCACTTTGAAGATGGCCTTGCCCTCCTTCAGTGCCCTGCAGCCAAGAACGGCATTTCTACTCCTCACCCAGCACCTGTGCCAATGGGCTAGACTCACGAGGGGCGTTACGGCGACTTCCCAGTCATCACCACCAAAGCCATGGATCCTGGCGTCCCTGCTCCTCAGGGTCCAGCAGGGGCTTGCTCTGGGCAGGGGCATATTAAGGAAGAACAACAGGAATCCCAGAGGGTTCACATCCAAAGGGGCTCTGAAAAAAGTGCTTCAACTTTGATCCAGCGGAGGAGAAACAAATCCCTACCTCAGGCAGAACGGCACTTAGAGACCCTGGCTGAGGAACAAAAATGCAAAGGGTCAGTGAGAGCCTTCTGAGAAACCGTGGAGGAGAGAAGATAGCTTTTTTGGGGGGCGGCGGGGGGGTGGCAAGTAAAAAAAAAATCACACTACAGGAACTCATCCTTTAGACCTCTATGGTCAGTTGCTAACCTCATGTGTACTGAGGGAATATACATCAGAACTCAACATACATCAGGATTCAGTAATAAAACAAAATAAAAGACTCCTACAGTTGAGAGTGGCATTAAGTGTATCTCATCCAAGCTCCTTTTATAACATCCTGACACATGGTTCCAGCTGCGAGCCCACGACTTCACCAGCCTGTTCTGGGAGGGCATGACCTCAGTATTTGGAAGGTCCTTCTTGTCCACCAAGGTTAGAACTCCTGGTGTCTTATCTTCAAGACACCGGCCTCAAGGGTCCACCCAGGAGCAAGTAGGGCTTCTCTCACTGTCAGCTGCGTACATTAACCCGGAGTTAAGGGCACTGGGACATTTCTGAAAAGCCTAGGAAGAAATCAGCATCTCCAATGTACTTAGGAAATGTACACTGCTTGTGAAAGTCCAAAAATGGTACTGAGACACTGTAGCTGCAGAATTGCCAAAAAAAAAAGTAAAATGTTTCAGGTTACAGACAGATGTAATAAAAAGCAGAGCAGATGCAGTAGGTGAGAAAGAGGAAAGGGGTCCGGGCACACAAAGCCGCAGCCATTTGCCAGGAAATGGTTTAAGTGGTTTGTGTGAAACCAGGTCTCAGTGTTATAGGCATGTGCTTAAGTAAACCCCATCCTTGACGTGCTCTCCCTGTGGCCGTTCACACCAACTCACCGGAGACAGAAGCCGAGCCCCGGGG
Organism: Physeter macrocephalus; assembly: GCF_002837175.3. Classification (NCBI taxonomy): domain Eukaryota; kingdom Metazoa; phylum Chordata; class Mammalia; order Artiodactyla; family Physeteridae; genus Physeter; species Physeter macrocephalus. The sequence goes on along the minus strand of NC_041231.1, from coordinate 106,821,649 downwards.
TAGTCAGGTGGCTGCCGGAGACACAGTGAAATGCAGGAGAGGCTCCGAGGAGACGCAGACCCTACCGTGTAATGACTATGTAATTAACCAAATGGTAATTCAGGCTAAAACAGACTTCTATGTACACATCTTAAAACTGGATTTTCACCTTGTGGCAGGAGAGACCACTTTCATGATACTTTGAATTGTAAACATGTCACAGGCTGTTGTCCTCTGAAATGGGGTCCTTGTAGAGTCCCTGTGGGGCTTCAGAGAGCACAGATGTGGGCAGATGGGTGGTAGCCCAAGAGCTTGGAGAATTTGCTCTTTCTGGTCAACGTTCACGAATCTTGAAGAACTGGCTCCATTAACTAAACCAAAGTCAAAGGCTGCTACCCTTTAAAATGAAATGGATCCAACACAACCTCAAACACAGGCGTTTGGATTCTGTTTCCCTACGATTCTGGCCCCAAGGAAGAAGCAAGACACTGGAAAGCCCTACAAGGCTTTTGGGGTAAAAATGGAAACTAAGAAGGGGGACATGCCAGGAAAGGGGCTGCCCAAGGTCTGGGGGCGGGGCCACTGGAGAGCCCCCGCTTCTCCCCCAGAGCCTCAGAGCACAACCCCCCGCATCGGTGGGCGGGAAACCCCCAGAGGTCAGGCATTCTTTCACCGAAAACAAAGTCTGTGTTTCCAAAATTTTAGAATCCTAGGAATCACTGAAGCAGGACTATTAGATATTTGATTTCATAGGTCTGGAGTGATTGGGCCACATCTCATCGTTATTATCATTAATAGCAACCACTTTCTGAGGACTCCCCACGGCCTGGCTGCCCTTGTTTAGTCCGCTGAGTGCGCATGTCCCCTCCCTTCTACACAGGTAAACCGAGGCTCAGAAAGGTTCTGCGGTGACTCCAACGTCACTTGGGTAGTAAGTAGCAGAGCCCAGATCTGTTTCTAAAGGTAACCAGGCACCGCGGTTTGAACAACAAGGTCCCCACCAGGGGCATCGGACACCAGGCAGCGGTCCTAGGCCGTGGGAGAGCGGTCTTTGTACGTAGGGCGTGGGGAGTCAGTGAAACCTTACTGCTCTCTGCAGAAGGGAGGTTTGCTCCCCACCACTCTGGAGGGGGCACTTGTATCTCTTTAATTTAACTCATCCTGTATTGTTTGAAGAAAGAGCTTAAAAATAAGGAAGTTTGGCAATCGCAGACTTGAGGAGATTTAAGCCCTTTATCAGGCCCTTGGGGCCTTGAGCCCGCCTGCCTTTCCATCCTCACCTCCTGCCACCTCCCGTCTTACCCAGCCTGCTGGGCCCCTTCTTCTACCTGTGACTTTCCCACCGGGTTAGGCTGGGACTCCAGAACCAAGCGGGGGACACGCCAATGCATTTATTTCTCTTCCATTGTGGTTATCACGGTGACCAAAAGTCCTCTGTACCCGGCCGGCTTCTCTTCACCAACGTGGAAACCCACGACAGTCACATCTCCTTCTTCTTGACCTTCAAATCAGTCTGTCAAGCACCCGCCTCCCAGTCAGCCACTCTCTGCCCCCGCCAACCCAGGCGAGAGACCACCCATGGTGCCCGCAGGCCCCCGGTGTCTGAGCTCCGCCTCTGTCCCTGCCTTCTGCTGGGCTGTGACAGCCCCCAGAACTGTAAGGACACCGGTGCCCCGGCAGTGCGCACGGACGCCTCCACTCCCTCCGTTTCCAGCCCACCAGCCAGCCGTGCCCACACCTGGCTCCCGGATTCCAGGGTCAGCTCACGGCCACCGTGGCAAAGCGCCTCGTGGGCAGCCTGCTTACAGGCTGTGCCCTGTTACAATGTAACTGAAAAGACAGGAGGCCCGTGAAATGTGAATTTCAGAGAAACAACCAGTAACTTCTGAGTATAAGTATGTCCCAAATATTACATGGACATACTTACGCTAAAAATGATGCATTATTTCTCTGAAATTCAAATTTCACTGAGGTCCTGAACTTTATTTGGCAGCCCTGCCTGAGCCCCCGCCTGCAGCCCTGGGCCAGACGCCCTCGTTAGGCCTCTTGGGACACTTTCTGGACTGTGGGCTCAGTTCATCGGATGTGTTTTAGTGACTCTGAACCTCCCGGGGAGACGCTGAAGGCCTCATTTTATTCCCTCCTCCGGGGCATTTTTCAGCGTTTATGCACCAAGACCCCTGGGAAAGCAGTTTTTGACAAACTACAAAGGAGCCTATTAAAACCTACCCCGGGGGCAGGGGTTTCTGTGATTTTTCATTGACATAACCCAGAAGGGTCACTGGAGCAACTGCTCCCAGCAGGAACTCCGGGCCAAGCAGCTTTACCTCGTCCAGGTGGGGACGGGGTCGGCAACCTTCAGATGCTTCCTCTCCTCCCCTCTCGAGTACCGCCTTCCCAGGAAACCCACCACAGTCTTTCACAAATGCGTTATTTTATTTGGAGTCTTAGGAATAAACTCTCAGCAGTTCAACAGGAATGAGTGGACAGCTGGCTAAGAGCAAAGCTCGTCGTGCCAGCGAGACATCCACGGTGTGTGGTTCACACGCTGAGCAAAGCTGCCAGGGTTGGGGGGAGGAAGGTGGGCTGAGAGCCAGTTGTGGTTGAGCTCTGCACCTCGGGGCTGAGCCCACGATAGGGACTTCTTCTCCTGTAAGCGTCGTCGGCTGGCCAGGATGTCAGCCCACCGGGCACACAGAAGGATGTCCCCACAAATCTACTGCCCTGGGGGGAGCAGTTTTGAAAACTTTGTACCAAAGAACTTTGCCATCCTGGAGTGACCCTCTAGTCCAGGAGGATCTGGACTAGAGATCCTCCTGGGAGGATGGGCGGAGAAAGGGTGAGAAAACAGGGGAGGGGGTTCAAGTCTCAAACACCCAGCTTTCCTTAACTGCACATCGACTAAAGAACTCTAAATAGCCACAGAAGCAGGTCCCTCCGTGGTTAAAGGCTCTGGCATTTACTTAAGAGGCTAATTCTCAGGCCACATTCTCTTACTCAGCACTTTTAATCAAAATAATCAGTCCAGTGTCTGAGGAGGAGCAGGGAATGAATGGGGCAGTGTAAGAGTCCCTAGCTGCTAATGAAAGATTTAAAAATCCAGGACAGGGATGGCCTGTACTATTTCATACAAAGGAGACTCTTACGGTGCCCCCCACATACCCTGTTTTGTTTTGGGTTTTTTTTTTTGCAAGGGGAAAAAAATAGAATTTATGCACCTTAAAAAAATATGAAGTGAAAAATTATCCATTGGCACAGCAAAGACCTATTTCCAGGAAACAGGTTTTAAAAGAAAATTCTTGACATCCTGAGGTTAAGCCAGGAGGTGTCATGACTTTGAACGTGGATGATGAAAGAGCCACTGTGTCCAGGTGCCGCGCAGGCCTGACTCGTTTCATCGTTAAGGGAGGCTGGTTAAACCCCTGGTCGTGGTCCAAAAATACCCTGGCAGTTAGCGTCCTGCATTAAAATGTATAAACCACGAAAGACCTTTTCTCACAGAAAAGCTAATTCAGTCTGGATAGCCTGGAAAAAGAGTATTTGAGGGGTAGTCATCAGAAGTGGTTATATGGAAAACTAGAGGTAAGTAATTCTTTTTACTCCCCTAAAACATGCTAAAAATATAGCCATAGTAACTTCAGAAGGAAGGGAGACGGCACCAAGTATAAGCTCATTTCTAAGAAGTCCTAGCAACGAGGCCTAGAACGACCAGAATTCGCTTTCGGGGGTGATACGATAATGGCGGGGGTATTAGCAGGAAGTGGGCCTGACCAAGGGGTGGCAACGGGCCCCCCTTGGTATCGGCTCTGCAGCCAGCCCAGAGGGTCCCCTGTCTCGGCTCTGGCCGGTCAGTCTGCAAGGGCCTCTTTTCCATACCCCACTGCCCCCTCCCTCCTTCACTCTGAGCCTTTATTGGGCTCCTCCTGTATATGCTGCCCTGGCTCTGTTCCTGCCTACGCTTCAGGTGTGAGCTTAAGAGGCCTTCCCTACTCCCCACAGATTAGGGAAACCCCTGCACCTGCTCTGCTCTCAGCCCTCTGCACCCCTTCCAGTGCCTGGCTTCTCTGTAAGGCTGAGGGGGAGAGGGGAGCCCCGCGCTTCTCACCACGGTGTCGGGCCTCAGCGCCCCCCCTCCCCGCACACCCACTGGGTGCTCAGGGAATATTAGTGAGATGGATATATGCCAGACTCCGTGAGTTCAGTTCTATGTACCTTTTTATCTTTTATTCCAAAAGGACCTGGAGCTGCGGCTTTGAAGTTAGCCTCTTAAGGGGGTCGGCCAAGAAAAGTGTCGGCAAAGACAGGGTGACCACCGAGATAGCTGGCCGTGATATGACCCCCACAGCGGTGAGGGGTCAGCAGGCGCCCACCCGACAGCCTGGAGTGGCCCACTCTGCTCACCTACGAGACAGCAGAGAGAGCCCCGAACGGGCCCGTCCGCAGGACTGTCCCAGGAAGTCAGCCAGGATCCCCATTCTTGGAGAGTTACTGTCCCCAAGAACCACGCTTGAACTGCCCGTCTTGTTTTCCTCCTGATTCATACAATCCACCATTTCACCCTCAACTAGAGGATGAGCTTCTAGAGTGATAGGAATAGCAGTGTCATCACCGTTTACTGAGCACTCGCTGTGTACTGGGCTCAGTGCTATAAGCATTTTTTGCACAGTCTGGGTGTATCTGCCCAGCAGCCCTCAGGAGAGCAACGTCACTAACCCCCTGTGCCACCCGCTCAGCAAGCCGCGGGAATCGCTGTAGGTCCGACAGCTAAGCATGATGGGCATTTCTTTGTCCTCCCCTGTAGATCCTAGGGGGTATCTGGGCACTTGGGAGGCATTTGATAAATTCTTCCACTTCGCCTCAGCAGAACGGTACAAGTCCTTGCATTTCTGGTCACCGAAGTCCCCACCTGGGTCCCACATTCTGAGCAACCATCTGAGCTGGGCCCTGGCCTTGACAGAGTTTACTGCCAGCTCCCAAGTGCCCTGGGACTGCGGTTCTGTGCCAGCTGTGCTGAGGGAACCCCGAGGCCACCAACACCTAGGGCAGGTTGTGGGCCAGCATTCTGGGAGGGGAGCTGAGTCTGCTGCTAGCTAAGGCCCTAAAACCGGAAATCGAGCGGGTTTTGCAAGCATGGCCAAAGGGACGGCACTGGTGCTTCATTTCTGCTCAAAGTGACCTCGGGCTGCAGAAAGCTTGGCCTTCTCTCCATCTACGCTTGGCTCTTCCTCCCACACATTCCTTCACTCACACCCTCCCTTGACCCTCTGTCCCCATGCGCTCTCTCCATCTATTTGTGGACACGTTTAGTAAGAACTCGCAGGTTGGATTTCATTCAGGTTCTCAAGTCGGTTCAAGGCGGGTCCACTTTATTGCAGTTCTTCACAGAAATGGGCCCTTCCTGCTTGGACACACGGCAACAGGGCTGTCATTTCTTCTCCAAACCCTGTGTAACATCTTCCTTCTGTTAAGATGATTTTTAATCTGTTGGTTTTACCCTCGTGAAACCTCTTTTGCTACCCCAGCTAATCCCAGGAGCACAGGCTCCGGACGCGCAGGCTCGGCGGCCACGGCTCACGGGCCCAGCCGCTCCGCGGCACGTGGGATCCCCCCGGACCGGGGCACGAACCCGCGTCCCCTGCATCGGCAGGCGGACTCCCAACCACTGCGCCGCCAGGGAAGCCCCCACAAAACATTTGTTGATACAACTGACTCAAAGATAAAAGAGTTATGGTGGGAACGGCAATATATACCTAAACTAGCGTTGCCACAGTTTCCCGTGAATTCGTAATCCCCGGAGACCAAACGAGCACTGGAGGGGCAAGAAACTCGGTGATATCAGCCAACATTCATGTAATTCTCGGAACCAAGAACCATCTAACACGTGTGCTGTGATCAGCCTTATTCCACAGATGAGGAAACTCGAGCGGTCACAAGACTAACTTAGTTAGAAGAGGTGGGTGATGAGTACTCATCGCACAAAGAGATCAAATATTTCAAGTTTAATATATTTTTATGGCCTAACCAACCCCCGGCAAAGACACATTATCATCTTTTTAGTTGCCAGTTATAACAAGTTCCGAGAGAGGAGAGTGAGCTGGACAGGAGTCTGATGGGGTCCCTAGAAGGGGCCCAGCCAACCGCACTTCTCCCAAGGGTCCCCGGGACGGCCGTCAGAAGCACAGATTCCCTCATGGGGATTCTGCTGCAGTGGCTTTAGGGACCTGGGATCTGAGTGTGCCAAGCATCCAGCTGCTCACCCCCAGGACAGTTTGAGAGATGCTGTCCTGGATAAACAAATATCAGAGAGCCACACAGCTGGCTCAGAGTCAAGACCCCTCTTACCCAATGTGAGGAGCCCAGCCCAGACGGACCCACGAGCTCCAGACACAGTGATCTTCCCTTTTGACCCCGGGAGCTTCGAAGCAGTGCCGTCCTAAGTAGACGCAATGGATCCAGCCGCTCCGCACACACGTGCTCATGTCTACACGCTAGAAAGCCCGCAAAAGGGACTCAGTCACAAGATGAATCTCACGGATTACCCCTTTACTCAGCACACTTTCTACTGGACCACCTGCTGCTTCGCAGACAAGGGCAGACCAAGAACTTTCCATGACGCAGTGGCTCATCACGGGCCCCCACCTTTCCAATGGGCGAGGTGCTCGGGGTCCAGACCCATCTGAGAGGCCCAGTGACCTTCACAGGGAGACAGGACACGCCCAGCACCTCACACGTCCCTCACCCCAGCTTATCTAACTGGCCACAGTACAAGTTTTGTATTTTGTCTGCTGGGAAATCTAATGGAAAGAACTATTATTAGACATATTTATTTTATCAAGGAAAATATGCTCTTAAAATGTTCAAGAAAGGATTTTGCCTGGTTCCCAAGAAACAGCCTGACAGACTCCTGGAAGTATATATACACTATATACACACACACGCACACACATATATACACACATATACACAGGCATTCTGGATATGTTTGTGTGTATACGTATGCATATAATATGTAAGCATTATTCACAACTGTGGTAGTAAATGTTTTTCTTTCAGCATTTTTTTACACTAAACTTTAATTAACCCTTCATTTTTCAATTGCAGAAGATAACAAACATTCTACTGTTTCTTACACTTTAATGCGCACATGAGCAGGAACCTTGTTCAAATGCGGATTCCCACCCAGCAGGCCTGGGTGGAACCTGATAGTCTGCATCTCTAGCCAGCTCCCGGGTGATGCTGGCGAGCCATGGACCACTCTGAGTAAAAAAAAAGTCCAGTCTGTGGTGAATGACCATCTTCATCACACGTAAAACAGCAACTGTCAAAGATCAGAATACATAAAAGAAACAAACAAATAAAAACTATGTTCAGACTAACTTACTCTTTCTTGGATAATCTCAAAATGGACTTCAGAATCCATACAATGCCTCTTGGCCATAATTGAAAACAAGTTTCACTCAATTTTATGAGAGCCATTTCAGAGAACAAGCTGATAGACAAATTTTGACTTGCGAGAAAGAGGCAGAAGGCAGCCAGAGCTACAGGTGTCCTGTTACTACGGACGCTCTGGTCCGTGGGTAAACGAAGAAAGCCCGGGCGCGTCAGGTCACACCGACCTCTCGAGGTCGACTCTGCCAGCCTAGAAATGATTAAAATTTCATTCAAGCACATCCTCTTGGAACTCGTGGGGAAAATTCCAACACCAATATTATCCCCGATATTCTGCTCTTTGGAGCTTCGCCCTACTCATTACTTTGTTTGACTATTAGAAATAAGTATACTAATAATTATCCTCACTTCAAAGGCTTAAAATACGAAACTGTCCCTAAACTGTGCTGGTAATAACTAGAACACAAATGAAAATGGACATGCGTAATACAGGTGCTGTGAAGGATACAAAGAAATACAGGGAACGATCCCCATGGCGAAGGAGCCCCAGCTTTTCAGGAGCAGAGGCCAAACCTGAGTAACTACCAGAAAGGGCATCAAAACTACCCACACAGACGGCACAGGGTATTTAAACGGTGTACTTAAAGGATGATGTAGTCAGTGCAAACTGGGGAGGTCGGATTAGAATCAACTGTGCTGGGATTTGAATCTGACCTTGAAGGACAGAAGGCTCCCAAAAGGCACAGGAGAGGAGAGAGAATGAGGAAAGGTGTGGTGAAAGGTAAAAAAGTGGGAACAGGAGTTACATTTGGGTCACGTCTCTGTGCCAGGCACCAAGCCACTTGCTAACCGGCGGATTAGCTCATTTCATCCTCCAACTTCTCCTGCGACGTTGGCATCATTATACCACTTTGGTGAGCCACGGATGGAGACTCAGGTCACACAGCTGGTAAGGGCTCCCACGGGAATTTGAATCTGGGTCTCTGATACCCAAGTCAATAATCGGTTTTCTCTAAACCAGCCTTCCCGCAGGTGCGCCTGGCGGCGCCCTGCGATATGGATATGAGTCAGGAAACAGAGAATTCAGTGGTCAAATAAACTTTGAAAGCTCTTAGGATAAATAATACTAATAACATTTCAGATATGAATTAACGTTTATTGAATGCTTCCCATGTGCCTGGTTAAAAACGGCTTTGTTGTGGTTGTTTTAGCAGCGGGACCTCTCAGAGCCTTTGATGTTCTAACGTGCATTGAGAATTTCCAATATTATGTGTTGGGGAATAATATTAATAATCCCACGTAAGATGATGTTGATCGTGCAAACACATAATATTAAAATAGAATAACTGGAAATGGGCTGATGGGCTCCAGTTTAAGTCCTCATCTGCTGATGGACAAGTTGACGCTTCAGACATCATGACAGGTGACTGTCCACTCTTCCCTTTAATCCCCAGATAACTTCATCAGAATACACAGCTCTGTAATAAACTCTGTGTGGCCCACTGAGCTTGGGACCAGGGACAGAGGGTGGGGAGGTGGAGAACGCAGATCCCCCCAGGGTATTCAACAGCTGGCTCGGTGATGTCTGGTCAATCCCCATTTGAAATATCAAGAGACGAAGGTTCCTGACAGGACACCAATGGAATCTCTCCTGCCCTTTTATCACACCGGTGATCATAATTGTTCTAATTTGAGGGTTTGTAAATCTTTGTAAACTCTAACTATGTCAGTCTTGAACTACCTGTGCACTGCCCCGCTCCCATGTCATGTTGGAAAACATGTTCAATAAAATAAATAGTCCTGCTTTCTCTCATGTTCTATTAAGCCCACGTTGCCAAATCTTTCTGTGTTTTTCAAGTAACACAACCCCACCAATAAGCATTTGGTGATTTTCCAAGTCACGTTCCCATTATGGTCCTGTGAATAGTTGGGCCTCTTGAGAGGGGATTTGTGCGGACTGGATGGAGTGCTGTTCTCTGCCTTGGGATCTCTGAAGATCACGCATCTTATCTGTACACATCCTTGGATGACAGTGAGAGAAATACCAACCCATTCTGCCATCATCCCAGATGTAAGAAACCTTTCAAGAAGTCACGTCCAGAATTTGGTGTTTGACAGGATGTGACAGTGGAAGGAAGGGCCAATAGTACAAGAGAGTGAGGTCAAGATCACTGAGGTTTCCAACCCAGTCACCAGGACACGTGAAAGGAAATTCTGGGTGGAAAGACAGGAGAGGGGAAAAGCCCCTAGGGAACTGGAGTGCGGGGCTCTCAGTAGGGAAGAGGCCAGGCCACAGAAGAGACACCAGCGCTGGTAAAGGCTCAGCTGCTGCTAACAGTAAGCATTTACTGCTTTGTCTGTGGTGCCCTCTCTCTATGCCAAGCACTGTATTAACTACTTTACACAACAACCCTGTGGGGTCGGTGTTGTTAACCCCAGATGAGGAAGTCGGTGAGAGAGGCTGAATAATATGCTCGGCGTCATAAAGGCAGCAAAAGGCAGAAATGAAATCCAAGCTTGTGGTCTTACACTAAACTACGTGCACAGTAAAAATGGCTCACCTTGTAGCTCCTCACTATTAAGTACAAGCACCTGTAAAAATACCACGTATCAATTCTACTGTAAAAGCTAAACAAGATAGCCCTGGATTATCCACCTTCCTGATCTATTGTCTACTTTTTTTTTTTTGCGGTACGCGGGCCTCTCACTGTCGTGGCCTCTCCCGTTGCGGAGCACAGGCTCCGGACGCGCAGGCTCAGCGGCCACGGCTCACGGGCCCAGCCGCTCCGCGGCACGTGGGATCTTCCCGGACCGGGGCACGAACCCGTGTCCCCTGCGTCGGCAGGCGGGCTCTCAACCACTGCGCCACCAGGGAAGCCCCTATCGTCTACTATCTTTAGTGGAAACTCAATTCCATTCAATAGTCAGGACTTAACTATGATTAATAAAGTACAGAGAATATAGAAACTGTCGTGCATTGTATAACAAACAAATTAAGTATCTCATGGCATGCTGACAAACAGCATCTAGTTTATAATTTTGCAGCCTTATTATATGTTTGAGAAAATCATTAGGTCCAATGTTTTGTTTCCTGGCTTCTCCTCTGTCCAGGAATCACAGGCTGAGAACAGGCTGATGGCAGCCTCAAGACATTGGTTTCAACAATTGGAAGGGTGAGAATGTAAACTGGTGCAGCCACTGTGGGAAACAGTATGGAGATTCCTCAAAAAGCTAAAAATATAGCTACCATATGATCCTGTAATCCCACTCCTGGGTATATAGCCAAAGAAAACAAAAACACTAATTCGAAAAGATACATGCACCCCAATGTTCATAATTGCATTATTTTTATAATAGCCAAGATATGGAAGAAACCCAAGTGTCCCTCAAGAGATGAATGGGTAAAGAGGATGTAGTATATATACGCAATGGAGTATCACTCAGCCTTAAAAAAGAATGAAATAATGCCATTTGAAACAACATGGATGGACCTAGAGGGTATTATGCTTAGTGAAATAAGTCAGAGAATGACAAATGCCGTATGATATCACTCATATGTGGGATCTAAAAAAATAATACAAATGAATGGATATGCGAAACAGAAACAGACTCTCAGACATAGAAAACAAACTAGTGGTTATGAAAGGGGAGGGAGAAGGGGGAGGGGCAAATAAGGGGTATGGAATTAACAAACTACTATGTATAAAACAGATAAGCAACAAGGAGATATTGTACAGCACAGAGAAATATAGTCACTATTTTGTAATAACTTTAAATGGAGTATAACCTATAAAAACATTGAATCACTATGTTGTTGTACATCTGAAATTAATAGTGCAAATCAAACTATACTTCAATTAAATAACTGATTACTTAAACAATTTTTTAAAACTAACTGGATTACCCAGAGCTGCTCTGGCCTCATGGCAGGGCTGCAGTAACTTTTGTAACTTCTTCCCACTGGAGGTCACTGTTACATTGGTTCCAGAGAAGAGCCTCAATTTGCTGAGAAAAAGAAACTAGCCCGTTTTAATCTACCCACCCAGTCTGGCTGCGTCTGCATTAAGGCAGTGGTCTCCAACCGCTTTGGCACCAGGGACCAGTTTCGTGGAAGACAATTTTTCCACAGACGTGGGTGGGGGAGGGGGGATGGTCTGGGGATGATTCAAGCACATTACATTTACTGTGCACTTTATTTCTATTGCTATTGCATTGTAATATATCATGAAATAATTATACAACTCACCATAATGCTGACAGGAGGCGGAGCTCAGGCAGTAATGCGAGCGATGGGGAGCGGCTGTAAATACAGATGGAGCTTCGCTCGCCCGCCCCTCCCCCCACCCCCTCCTGTGCGGCCCGGTTCCTAACAGGCCACTGATTGGTACCGGGCCAAGGCCCGGGGGTTGGGGACCCCTGCATTAAGGAACAGAACAACCAAACAAAACAATCACCAAAGGTGAAATGCATTTCAGATGATGTGAAGATAATACAAACTGTCCTTAGAAAATTCATCAGAGGTGGTTTTTCAAATGCTTAATGTTTAATTTCTGAAAAATAAATTCCAGTTGAATGGTCTACAAATAAACCTAGCTCTCTGTTTCATGTGTTGGGCTAACTAATCCATTCAAAAAGAGGTATTGTGGTATATAGTTGCATAACTTTGGGCAAGTTCCTGACCTCAGTTTACTCATCTGCTAAACAGAGATGATAATGATACCAAATTCATGGGATCGTTGTGAGGCTTAACTCGGATGAAAAGCGCTCAGCGCAGTGCCGGGAACACGGCAAACACGACAAACACGACAAACACAACGTAAGTGCTAGCGATCCTCACTATCATCCTTAGAGCTGATCAAAGTAGTGCCCACAGGTTTACATGAGTTCATATCCGTAAAGTGCCCAAAACAGGGTCTGGCACACAGTGAGGGCCATTTACATGTTTGTTAAATAAAATAGGTAAATACCTAAAATAGGTGGACCCTAGTTTAAAGCATAAATCCTAAGTAGGTAAAATGCAAACACAGCCTTAAGAATATAGAAACTTACCTATATTATCCTATCAATTAAACATGCTCATTCCAGAAGGTTAGGAAGAAATGAGACCTTATGCTTGTCATTATCCATTTTTAAATTTCGAAATAAGTAGAGATCGCCAAGTAGTCTAAAGGAAGACCCTAACATAAACATCTCTGTGTAGGCGTGTTGAGCCGCAGACCATGTGGATCCTTTAAATAAATGATCTCGTTTCATCAGATTCTGCCTCTTTTTGAGATCATCAGTGACCACTAGTAAGGGAAACTGCTCTGGTCCTTAGGTCTCAAGGGTCTGCCCTCCAAACGGAGTTGCATTCGGCAACGATTACTGGAAATTCTTCATTCAGTGGGAGCTCAGTGAGTCTTCACTGAGTAAATTAATATGGAATCTAGGCACAAAGATTTACGTGACTTCTTAGACTCCGATACAGGCTGATTAAATGCATTTATATTCCTGCTTCACCAAGTACATTCTTAAGGAAACCTGGCTCTTTAAAAAACGAAAACTAAAGCTTTGAGTGTCTGGCGGTGTAAAGTGCTGTGGTTACTAGTACACTCTGGTGCCATGGCCTGATTTTGTGTGGAAGTGCCAAAAGTTTTACCCACCACTGCCTTTTTGTCACTAGTGCAGATGTCAAGGCAGTGAAAAAAGCAAAATTATTAGAATAGAACAGAAAATAGTTTTGACCGGGCAGACCTCTAAAAGAGTCTTAGGGTCCCCTGGTGGGTTCAGGGACCTCAGTTTGAGAACTGCTGGTCCCAGAGAAAGACAGAGCTGGACAACGTAGATTCATCACATGTTCCCCTTGGCTGGTCCAGCCTCTCCTTCTCTGGACCATTTGTGAGAACCCCCGGGGCTGTTGGGACCCTCCTTAGGGTTCAGGCTGGACAGCGTGATAAGCATCTTCTGAGGCCACACCCGTGGTGCTTTCTCAAGCTCTCTCCCGAGAACCGTAGAGGCCTGAGAGATTCAGGGGAGGGCCAGGGCCTTCGGCAGATTCTGGGAGACTTGGAAGCTCCACGTAAACTCTTCACTTCCTGCTACCTCCCCTCCTGTCCCCTGGCATCCGAGGGAGCTCAAACCCCTTTCAGGCTGGGGAACCGTCCTGCAAACCATATATACACTGGACTCAAAGACACCCAAGCCTGACGTGGGCCCCGGAACTGACAGGTGCCCTGGGACAGGCCCAGGGTGGAGCAGCACCTGCCGGGGGTTGACAGTCTGCCTGTCAGATCTCCACAGTCAACATCCCAGGGCTCCGCCTGTGCCCGGCCATACCCCAAAAAGAGCACAACTCAGCTAGAATCGTGTGGCTGGAAGGGGACGCGCCATCATAAAGCGTCTACGTTGTACAGAAGGTAGAGACCTTTCTTTGGGACACAGAAAAAAAAATTTATAAATTAAAATCTTGTCTTTATAATTCATTTCTACACTTACTCCTAGCCTAATTTAGTTTGGATAAGCCCTAAACGGTGTAAAAAACATAAGGAAAGGAAAGGTGACATCCGTGTCCACTGCTCACAGTTGGAGCGCAAGCCCCACAAGCTAAAGGTCCACTAGACAAACCAGGGGGTGGGCTCACACACCCCGCACTTCCAGCCTGGTCTCTGCCTCTTTTCAGAATTTCCTGACTCCTGACCACGGACCGGGCGTTCAGTCTGCCCCGTCACGACCCGAGCCTTCTAACGGGCTCCTTGTCACACAGAGCCCAGCTCCCAGCTTGAGGCCTGGGGTGTCGTTCCCAGTGCAGCAGCCCGGGAGCAGGGGAGTCAGGAAGAGGTGGCACCAAGGCCAGAGACCAGGGCCCGGCTGACGGTCAGCCACCTGCGAGGGGCCTGCAGGACCTCTGCCCGCTGACCCAGGGGCTGCCCCATGGCTGCTGTGCCGGGTCCGCGCGGGAACGGCCAGCAGGAACTCGACAGCGACCTCGCCCAGGGTGGCCCAGCCCCCTGTGAAGAAGGCGGCCTCTGACCGGACGTGGCTGGATGTGGGGAAAGGGCAGCCCCTCGATGCAGCGACCCTGGGACAGGCCCCCGTTACCTCTCCTGGGCTTTGAGTTCCCTCAGAGAAGGACCTGGGTCAGCTGACCTCCAGGGTCTCTCGGGAGCTATGCTTCCCAGGCCCCTGACCTTCCTTAACATCCCATCCATCGCGGAAACGCCACAGTGGCCTGCGCTCCTTGGGATCCCGGGTGCACGAAGCCAGGAGCCACGCTCACGCCGCAGGTCTGGGCTGGCAGCCTGTCGTTTGCACACAGTCAATGGAGTAGCCAATCAGGCAAAGATCTTTCCCTGATCAAAAATTGTAAATGACGGGTGCGGTTCACCCACACGCAACTGAAAATGCTGGGGGTTTGTCACCCTGCGGACGGCCCTTGGAGTGGCAGGGGCGATGCGGCCTTCGGGGCTCCCTTGTTTCACACCCCCGTTCTCGCTGTCACTCCCCAAAGTCGATTCCCAGGACAATCCCAGCATCTGCACTCGAGCTCCTGAGTCGGCGCCGCTTTCTGCTGGGACCTCAGGAGCGAGGGCAGGGAGAACCGGGGCCAGCACGCGAGGGGCACTGGCTGAATTTGACCTGTTAGGGGTTTTCTACGTGCCTCTGTCCAGAGCGGAGACTTTGGGCCTCTCTTCTCTCCACTGCTGTCTGCTTATCACCGCCCCATCTTTGTTATCATCTCTATGTTTGGGGCAGAAAGTGAGAGATAAAGCCCAAAGTGTCCAGTGGCCCAGGACAAAGACCTGGACACAGCGCCCCGAGGCCAGTGTCCAGCGGCTGACGTGGCGTCACCTCCTTACTAGGGGTTTGGGGTGCTTTTCGGTTGTGAACTAACAAACCATTTTTAAAATTTATATATGTGTATGTTATTGTGTATTTGAAAATCTAGAATAAGCACATCAAAAACATGATTCCAAGGACTTCCCTGGTGACACAGTAGTTAAGAATCCTCCTGCCAATGCAGGGGACACAGGTTTGAGCCCTGGTCCGGGAAGATCCCACATGCCGCGGAGCAACTAAGCCCGTGCGCCACAACTACTGAGCCCACGTGCCGCAACTACTGAAGCCTGCGCGCCTAGAGCCCGTGCTCCGTAACAAGAGAAGCCACCACAGTGAAAAGCCCGCGCACCACAACGAAGAGTAGCCCCCGCTCGCCGCAACTAGAGAAAGCCCGCGCAGCAACAAAGACCCAACGCAGCCAAAAAATAAATAAATAAATTTATTTTAAAAAAAAACATGATTCCACTCTATTCTTGCTTTTGCTAAAAATTTTTAATGACTTGATATGTGAAAATATTAACTAATAAGAGTAAAAGTAGTATGTAGATGTAGCAAAAATCATGACAGGGGTGTGAGAAAAACTGAAGTCTGGGAAATACTGATAGATAAATGTGCTTCTTGTGACCATAATGTCTTCGGTAAGTGGATCAGGACACAGTTTGGTCAACTGTATTTAGGAATTTCATTATGAATATGCTAATCATTTTCTTACTTAGGAACACAGACTTGATTTGCAATATATATATATATATTGCTACACTGCTTTAACTTTTAGAGAGATAAAATATTTTTTTCATAGTACACCAAATGACATGAGACTATCACAATTTTAATTATTCTGAGATCCTGAAATGACACAAACATAAACTGGGACTCCCAGAATCTCACACGGGCAGGGAGCTGCCCCCAGGATATTGGGAAGCCTTTTAATTGTTTTATGTCCTGAATGGAGACCGACATCCAGACAGCATTCTCTGATGCCCTGAAAAGGCAGCTCCTAAAACTATGCACTTGTAGAAACTTCTAAGACAAGAGGTCGCGCACATTTCTAAATAATCATTAGCAACGGAAGGAAACAAGAGGATGTGTTGTATAAACTGATTTAAGAGACATTTTCTTTACAGTTAAAAAGTTACAAAAACTTTTTTTAGGGGACTTCCCTGGTGGTGCAGTGGTTGCGAATCCACCTGCCAACGCAGGGGACACGGGTTTGAGCCCGGGTCCGGGAAGATCCCACAAGCCGCAGAGCAACTAAGCCCACGCGCCACAACTACTGAGCCTCTGCTCTAGAGTCCGCGAGCCACAACTATTGAGCCCGCGCACCTAGAGCCCGTGCTCCACAACAAGAGAAGCCACCGCAGTGAGAGGCCCATGCACCGCAACGAAGAGCAGCCCCCGCTCGCTGCAACTAGAGAAAGCCCACGCGCAGCAACAAAGACCTAACGCAGCCAAAAATAAATAAATATATTTTTAAAAAATAAAAACACACCCAAAGCACTCCTAATTAGCCCAGCTATCTGTCAGCCTCTCCTCTGGGAAACACTTGGAGGCCATGTCTCATAGCCGGGGGAGTAACCCATTCTTTTCCACGTGCAGGATGAAAGTGCACAGTGTTTCCCATTGGAGGTGTGTTCAACAGCCAAAAATGATCGACACTCGGGCAACAGCGACAGATATTGTGTCAGGTGCATGGACAGGCGCAGGGCCACCACAAAAAGCCTGACTCCTTGAGTTCTGGGTCCTCTGAGCACCACCAGGACGAAGAGCTGGTAGTTTCTTGTTTGTTTCTGTTTTGTTTTGGTTTTGGCCGCGCCACGTGGCATGTGGGATCCTAGTTCCCTGACCAGGGATCGAACCCGGGCCCCCTGCGTTGGAAGCGCGGAGGCTTAACCACTGGACCGCCAGGGAAGTCCCTATGGTGGTTTCTTGTTGAATAAGATATAACTCAGGCGTTTATATGCAGGTATAGGGATATATCACCCAACTCCCCTGCAGAAATTTTTTAACCATAAATTAATGCACTTTCAATACAGGGAATATCCAAGGAGGTAAAAATTAATTCTTTAGGAGGGGTGAAAAAATCTTACTCTTTTTATGTGCAAAGCACAGATACACCTATAATACATGAACATGAATACAGAGCATCTGTGGTATTAAGGTTTCGTGGGAGGGGTCCCTGGGATGGGGGAGCTGGAATTAAATATGTAGAAAGAATTAAATATGTAGAAAGAACTGATTTCCCAGATATGAATACCCTCTGTTGGGAAGAGCTAAAATCCTTAGAATCTGAATTCTTTCTCTTCTTACAGAATTCCACTGTTTTCCTGACAGAATTCCATTCCTAGAACAGCTACGGCATCACAGGAAAGGCATCATGGGGCAACGGTTCAAAGGAAAAAGCACGGAAGGCTGTGTTCGGTAGCTTTGTCAGAAGAGGCGATCACTCTTCAGACACTGATTTTGCATAGACTTCTTCATAAGGGGAGAGGATGCTTTGCTTTTGTGCCATTCTGTTTTCCTAAGTCACATTAAGAGGTAAGAGAAGAAGAGATGCTGACATTATCCTTAGCTCTCACAGACAAAAATAGCGCACGTCAGCAATGGCTGTCTCCAGATTCCCCGAAAGTTGGTGGAGAGGTTGACATATGAAGTGTGCCACCTGCCACCTGATCCCAGCCCCCAAGGCGGCCGTCCTGGGCGAGGATTGAGACGGGCCATGCCTCCCCTCTGCAGGGCAAGCCCACTCCCTGGCTGGAAACACTCAAATAGGACAGTAACACAGATCCGCCACAGTTCAAAGTGACGATGTTACTACCTGCGTGTCCTCAAGGGCAGGCGCCTGTCTGCGACCACCCCGTGTCATCACGGACCGGAGCACACGCCAGAGGATGGGAGACGAGAGAAGGCACACGCTGCCTATGATCCAGACGTCTTTTCTTCTAAGTGATAAGTCCATCTCCGCCTTCCCTCCCCTGACCCAGCGCGAGCACCTTCCCAAGCAAAACTCCGCTCTGAGCAGGAGGCGTTGCCCAGCCGCAGGGCTCTGCAGGACCCCAAGGAAGACGCTTCCAGTTACACCATCAGCGGGTAATCTGCCTCTTTAAAAGCAGAAAATAGGATGGCCCCTGTGACAGATCTGAAACAGGTGCAGCGGCAGAGGGAGACGGGCTGGCGACAAGTGACACCCCCGAGAATGCGCTCGTCTCCAGTTCAAGGACAATTAGCACCACGGAAACTGGGCCGCCGCCAGGGAGCTTTCTCCTGCCCTTGCGGTCCGGCGAGGAGCACAGAGTCGGGGTGGGGACACGCAGCCCTAAACATCACACCCCTCCCCCCGCAGCTACGCTGTTTTGAGATCTAAGTTATAGTCACTGCGACTGCCGCTGACGGTCCAACTTCAGAGCGTTAGGCAGGACAGGCCGCCTGCGAGGCAATGTGCCAGCTGCCATCACGCTTTGCCCCGACCCGCTCTAGCCTGCGCACATCCCGTAGATGACGATCTCGTTCTGTTTGGGCTTTGGAGCACTTGGAGCCCTTAAACTTTCCAGGAGCTGTGATCCTGCCCCCTTGGGGCCGTCCTCACTTCCGCCCCATGGCTTCCCTTCCTCCCCTCGGGACCACGCCTGGGGGTGGACGGTAGGGGGCTGGGGGGTCTCAGGAAGGCGGGGGAAACCAGAGCACAGGAGATGAGCACAGATAACGCCGGGCCCAGACAGCAGCGATGCATACGGCAGATGGGGGCGGGCGGGCCGAGGAAGGCGGACGAACCGAACCGCAGGGATTTGGCCTCCGGTTGTCTGAGAACGGAAGCTCCTTGGTCTTCCATTGAGCAAACAGAATGTGTGTGGGGGTTTGTGTGTGTGTGTGTATCAAAACAGCAAATTAGATCTGAGGGAAATGCAGCACAGGGCTTATTTATATAGGTAATAGAGAATGAACAAAAGAGGAAAACCCGGATTTGAGTGTGTAAAAGTGATACTAATTACAGTTATGAGAGCCGTTATCATTTACAAGTTAATGGTACATACACAGTAGCTATTAAACTCATCACTCAGATGTGCCACATTAGTTATTTAAGTTTTACTTTATTTCAACACCATATTATGTGGCTTTAGATCTAGTTTATATAGTGTATCTGCTAAAAGCCTTTAAAATTCCACACTATTTAGGTGATTTTGAACAGCCTTTGGAATATAAAAGAATGAGAAAAGTCATCTGAAAACAGAATTAAAAGGAAAGTTGGAAAACAAAAGGAACAAAACATAGTAGAAAAGTAGAGTATGTGGAATTTAATCCAGCAAAAAATAAAGCAGAGGAAAAGAAGGAAGAGAGTTCAAAATAAATCCAGAGGAGGAAAAATGAGTGAAACAGAAAAATCTGGTTAAGAGCAGGAAAAGAAGAAGAATCTGAGCTTCACTCAACTATGTTAACAAACATAAGTTGTTGAAGGCATAGATAATATTTTCCTCTTAGGAGAGAAAAGACTCTTCTAGAAAGAAATTGAGCCTCAAGCCTTCAGAACAGTTTGTGTGTCACTCGAGTGTCTGAAATTCAGTGTGAATTCTTGTCGGTGCGCTGCAGGGAGGGTCTCGACTACGGTTAGCTGAGCTAAGCTTCTCAAGGAGAGGAGGGGTAAAGAGAAAGGGGGCCAGGTGGGAAAATGACGCGAGCATTTTTATGGTTCCTGGAGAGGAGGGTGTGGTGTTGTGAAGATCTCCCGTGGCCCAGCAGGAGATTGAGCCGAGTCAGTCCAGCTCTGTCTGCATTCCAGAGGACATCCGAGCCGCTGGAAGGCCCTCCTTGCCCACCCCTGCCAGGCCTGCTGGCCGCCCGTGCACCCACCCACTGGGCGAGCGAGGGCCTCCGGGGCCGGGGCCTGGGCCTTGGCAGACACAGAGAGAAGAGCTCCGTGCCTCCCGACCGTGTGCCCGTCCGTCCTCCACAAGGCGAGACAGAGAGCCGGGGAGGTTGCCGACATCTCTGGGCCCTGAGCCATTTACCAAGAAGAAACTGAATGGGACACATGGTCATTCCTCCCCACCTTCCACACAGCAGTGACCGCAGGGCCCACGCCAGGGCCCAGGTGACACAGGGGACATCAGACCAATCGCAAAGGACGTTCTTCTAGGGTCTCTGAGGAACAACATTCTCAGTGCTTCCCTCAAAAATATCCTAAAATATTTAACTTCCCAGTCATTTGATTTCTAATATTCTGGAGCGGTTCATCACAGAAACAATTCTTCCTAAAAATGGTCATGTTTCTGCTTAGCACCATTTCACTCTTTAAAGATATGGCCTACTTACAAAAATTATATCACAGAACCTGGAGAAAAACAGTCCTGGAAACATAATCAAATTCATAGAAACTATTGCAAATAGTTGGTTATTTCACAGTTATCCGGTAAGAATAGTGTGTCTCCTCTGTTCTACAGAAATTAGTGAACAGAAGAGGAAACTCTTCTGTTCATTCATTTGTTTTGTAAGCAGCTCTAATGAGGAAGCCCTCATATCTGACTTAAATTTTGCCCGTGGAAGTTTCTTCTTGGTGTTTGCTGACAAGACGTTAGCTCATCAGGAAAGTGGAGGTCTCAAAACACCCACGTTTCAACCTGATTCGTTTCTTCTATCCAGTACATTTTACACACTCACTATGAAAAGACCCCTCCGCCCTTTACATCTAACAGCTTTAGTTCATTGTCTATCGCATCGTTAGAAATGCCCTTCCTACCTGGACAGGGGTTTTCAGAACAGTAGCCAGACAAAGAGGGATGTATCCCAAACCTACCTAAGAATCACTTGCTCTGATTATTAAAAATAATGATCCCCAGCCCTCAACCAGAATGCAGGACTCACTTAAATAGACCTGTGTGTTCCGCAAACATTCTTGGTGCCTATTCGGTGCCGAGACCAGGAAAGCAGCCAAGAATGCAAGGTGGAGTGATGTGAAGTCCTGACGTTGAGGAGGGCATCCAGAGAAGGGTGACAAACAAGTTCCAAACAATTGCAGGTGCTAGAGCGAGGCCCATGCCGGGCGGGCAGGAAGGGTGCTCTGTGGATGGTGAGGGAGACCCAGCGAGCTCAGACAGGGGACGGGGTGTGGCTGGCCGACACCTACTGAACGCCGAGCCTGTGCTGAGTGCTTTACATACATTCAATGTTCCAACAGCTACGGTCCCACTATTCAGACAGGCAGCCCCCGGGATGGTTTAGTAACTGCCAAAGCGCAAGTGGCCAGAATGGGGCTCTGCACGAGGTGTGCCATCATCGGCAAGGGCTTGTCCCTGACTTTGACTGCCACTGTCAACAGCGAGGACCTCAGGGTCTTGAGGAAATTAGAAACTTCTGCAGGGCAACTGTGGCCCTCGTAGTGCTTCTCTGGATTTCATGCCCAAACCCATCCTTTTAAACCATCCTTCCTAAGAAATGTGTCTTTCCATACGTTCACCCTCGTAACCTGTAAACCAGCCACCAGGCTGAGGAGCTACCTGCAAGGGAGAGGTGCACGTTCAAAGGCCTCCTAATGACTTACTGCACCCACCTATACGTAAACCTCCATGAAACAAAATGGAAGTTTGCCTGTTCATGAAGTTTCCTTAACTCTACACAAGTGACCAAACAGAATCGGAAAATGGTCGTATAAATGGCGACAGGTATTGCTTTACGTGAGAGAAGATAAAGTAGAACTGACACTTTTCAGGAGACTAAATTAGCACAGTTACCTCACTCTTTCCAGATCTCGAATCCTGTTCACTAGAACTTTCTTCCAGAATACACTTCACTTTCTCCACCTCTTCCATGCACTGAAAAAAGGCCATTTTCTCCAGCTGGTCACTGTGGTAACACGTGTTGATTTCTTCCAGCCTCTTCACTTTTAGCATCTTGGTGGTGAGTCCGACTAAGTTCCTGTCTGGTGTGTGGTTTTCAGGCCCCTCTGTCTCCGATTTGTAAATCAGGACGCAGTCGTGACTTTTGAGTCTGCCTTCCTCTTGACTGCAAAGAGGAGAAACAGAGTTCTCATCACCGACTCACACATTTGATTCTGTGGGAAAATGACCACTGGGAATTTAGAAGTCGCTTCTATTTAAACAGAAGGGACCGAAAATTAGGAAGAGAAATGCAAATATCAATACTGAGTTTCAAATGCTGGAACTCTGAAAGGAAAAGTTTCTTTCCCCACTTTTTTCTACAAAAGCAAACAGTAAGAAGCCACATTAAGTTTCACTGGGCAACTAAAATTTTCCCTCATTACCTAAAATAAGTATTTATGTTAAGTTTATGTTAAGTGGCTGGTATAAGTATGGGATACAAAGTTTCTTTGGGTTTAACCGGATTGCTGGCTTTGCTCCTCCTGGCCCTGATGGGAAGGGCTTGCTGTGTAAGGAAGGGGCTCTCTAGCGCCCCGCCCCCACTCCCCGGGAATTCTGTGCCCTCGGAGGAGTGCTCTCCACCAAATGAGCCATTTCCAGAGCCCCTCTCTGCCTACATCTTAAAATGTTTGGTGTTTATTTTAAAAAGAACTTTGTTTCCTAATAATCCTCTCACCTAGATTAAGATTCCCAGATACCTTTCTTTGCATCCTCATTAGCAGCTAAGTACCAACGATCTCACATCCTTGTGCTTTCCTTGAAATACTTCCCTTACGAATATAAGTAATACATGTTCTACTGCTCTGATACTAAAGATCCACGCGTATGTATGTGCCTATGCATCTCCTGATCATTAGGGGAGACTGATGAGAACTTGCGGCCGGTTCCCTCCTGAGGCCCCCTGCTGGAGATTTTCTGGAATTTGCTTCTTCCAGCTTTTTCTCAATTTGAAATCATCTGTAATTAGCTCCACAAAACGTCATCTTTCATTTTCTCAACTCAACTAGTAAAAATAATACCTTGAGTTACAAATTATTTAAAATCCAATGCTCTACAAAATTCTACTGAAGCACACAAAGACCGTACATTTAAACACACTAAAATGTAAGCAGGATCAACCAGAGCTCTGTAAAATATACTATAGACCATCATCAGTGTTCTTCCAAGTTGCCCTGAAAACAATTATTATTAAAATAAGGATTTCATGGCTACGTCTAAGACAAACTACAACTAAAATCTAATATGTAATTGTAGATGGTATTCAAGTTGGCTCAGGAATCCACATAAAAATTCACATATTAAAACAAAAGCTTGGGTCCAAGATATAAAACTTTTGCAGAGAAAATATTAAACGTTAAGCTCTACCTGGAGTTCGGTACAACTTGTTTAAGGTGACGTAGAAAGACAGAAAATAAGAGTAATTACCATTTATAGGAGGACATGCTGGGGTCCAGACCGTTCCAAGGGCAGAGTATAAGTTCCAGCAGATAAAAGGGAGTTTGCAGCGTTCAAAACAACCACGCAATTCCCTGGTAAAAGTCTTGACTCACTGTCAGAGTAAGTCTTTTGAAAAGACAAGTGTCCACTCTGAGAGGAAGTATCCTCTCTCTCGAATGCCACTTTGAGCCCCTGTTTAAACTCAGATGGTCCTTGATCTCATGTTGCTCAGCTGTTGCCTTCTTAGTCAGATGGGGAAGAATATTAATTTTAGATACCAGGCTTTTCAAAGCCGACGGCTCCATTTCAGAGGTCAGGTAAGGAGAGGACAGACCGTAACAGTGGATGAAATATCACCTTCACCTTCTTGTCCCGTCAGGGGGGCAACACTCTCAGGACTAACGCTGCGTTTGCCTTTTTTGCCATCAGACGCCCCGCTCTCCTGCCCGTTTCAGACTCGGCATTTAGGGCACGCTTCCAGCCAGAGGGTTTAGGTGAGGGAACCGCACAGCCACCTTTTTTGCCCACCTTACACTTTGAACACATCCAACTACAGTAGGAGAGAGCTTCTGATGGCCAAAGCACTCCGCAGGTCCTTAAAATTATTTGCAACATCTCCAGCTGTTTACAGCTGCAGGGAAAGTTCAAAGGCACAGGCATGAAGGGGAGTTACAAGAACAGTAATAAACTCTCCCTGCAAGCGACACTCTGCCTTCCCCTGCCTTCCATCACAGGCCAAGAAAAGAGAATCCAGTGCCAGCAAACCGCCTGCCTGATCCCAACAGCAGTGGATGCCTAGATTTATTGAAGTTGCATAAAGCCTTGATTCCCCATAAAATCAAACTAATAATACAAGCCATCCTGCAATTCTTTAACTTTCACCTCTTCAGGGCCTTTGCCAACCCCTCCACTCCCCAACCCAACACCAGTCTCTAGTGCCCTCTTGCTTTTCCAAAAAAAAAAGTTCTTATTTTTAATTCAGATCAATGTATTCCATATAAAATAAAAATACATTTTCATTTTGAGTAGCATATAAAGAATTATAGCAAGATCTTTAAAAAGCCAAACGTTGGGTATTTTCCTAGGATTAGAGAACTTTGCTCTTCAGGAAGAATACCTAAACAATATTATGTATTTGTGAAAGATAAATTATGTGACGCAATTGTTATGAAAAGACTGAACTTATTTGAGGTTATCAATTTTCCCTGGAGTAATTAAGCTGTGAAAAAGTACTGATAAGGTGACCAATCCCCACACCCAAAGAAAACCATGTGTATGGCCTTCGGCTAATTTGACAGTACCCTCTACCCAGACCATCCAATCAGTGGAAGCAGACTTTCTGTCCCCTCAGCTCCAGCAAACCAGCCGCAGGCTCTAATCAGCCAGAAGTCAGCAGAAACTGCTCCTTTGCATATTTCCTTAATAATTTTTTAAAAAATATTAGAGTAGTTTAAGATCTACAGAAAAGGTAAAAAGTGAAAGGATAGCAGAGAGTCCCCCTAGGCTCTCCACCCAATTTCCCGGATTTTTAACCTCTTACATGGGTAGTACACTTGTCCCAATGAATGAATCAATGCCGATACATTATTATGAACTAAACTCCATACTTTATTCAGACTTAATGAGTTCTTCCCTAATGTCCCTTTTCTATGTTGGAATCTCATCCAGCATTTCATATTCCATTTAGAAACTCTAGGATTTATGATGGATTGGATACAGGGAGTGAAGGAAAGATGGTAGGCAAGGATGACTTTCCATATTTTTTCCTGAGCACGTGAAGGAGAGAGTTGACATTGACTGGGATGGAGAAGGTCATGGGAGGAGTAACTCTGGGGGAAAAAGTCAGGCCCTCAGTGTTTGACAGGTCTGTTAGACATCCGAGTTGAACAGATTGTGATATAGAAATCTAGGCTTCAGGGAGAGGTCCAGGTTGGAGATATAAGTTTGGGAGTCATCACACGCAGATAAGTTTCATGCACAATATGTATTCAATAAGCATCTGTCAATTGATTACTAGAGAGAAGGTTTTAAATTATGTCTATTTGTCCTAAAGGAAAAGTCAATTAAAAGAACCCATGCTACTTGTCTTGTAAAATTAAACGACAGTAGTGCAGTTCTGCTGTGTCACACTATTTCTAGCTTCTGGCGGCACAGAGGACAAGCAGCCTGGTACAATACTGACCACCAAGAAAAACAGGTAAAGCATGCATACCCACTGTGGTCTACCCACCCAGCCTCAGCACCTTAAGTCCATACCCATAAAATCACCGGAACATCTTTAAAGATGCTCTAAGGCAGCGGTCCCCAACCTTTTTTGGCACCAGGGATGGGTTTCGTGGAAGACAATTTTTCCAGGGACCGGGGGGGGTGGGGTTCAGGCAGAAGCGTGAGCGGTGGGGAGTGGTGGGGAGCGGCAGGTGACGCTTCGCTCGCTCGCCCGCCGCTCACCTCCTGCTGTGCGGCCCCGTTCCTAACAGGGACCCCTGATCTAAGGCGTGGAAAAATTCACAGTGAGGCTAGAGGCAGCCCCAGTGGTACTTTTCCTGGATTGCCCTCACATTTTGGAGCTGCAAACCTTTTTTAAAAATACTAGCCTCAGGAAATCAGCATTCCACAGAGCCATAGAAATTGTGATGCTTTTCAAGGGACATTGACCAGCAAGAGACCGTGCTGTCATAGGAGCGGGCGAGGCAGGCACTGCCAGTGACTCTGTGTGCTGGCCGGCGTCCACAGCAGCCTGGACGATGCTAATGGTTTCTGCGTGTGCACAGCATTCGGAATGTCTCAGAACAAGGGCTCTTAGACGTCTACACACACAGTGGAGCAATCTTCACAAGCACCAAAATGCAGGTGAAAGGCATCCCTGTTATCCACATAGCTACTGAATTTTCTTCCTTTCAAAAAGCACCACTGAGTATGATTGGTAAGAGCAAAAACTGATACACTGAACTTCACCAAAATTCAAAATCTGCTCTTCAAAAGACACCATAGGAAAATGGAAAGACAAGCTACAGACTTGGAGAAAATACTGTGAAATCATTTTGATAAACGATTTTGATATTTGATAAATGACTCATATCCTGAAACAAACTCTTACAAACCAACAATATGATGAAAACCCAATTTTAAAAATGGACAAGAGATTTGAAGGCTATCTCACCAAAGAAGATAAATAAAAGAATAGTTAATATGCCCATAAAAAATGCTCCGAAATCTGTCATTAGAGAGATAAAAGTTAAAATCACAATGAAATAACATTTCACACCAGCCAGAAGAGCTATAATAAAAAGACAGAAGAAGGCAAATGTTGGTAAGGATGTGGAGTCACGGGAACCCTCAGCACACATGTCGGAGGGAGTGTAAAATGGTGCGGGTGCCTTGGGAAATAGTTAGTTCCTTAAAAAGTTACTCCCCATATAACCTAACAATTCTTCTCCCAGGTATCTTCCCAAGAGAAATGAAAACATTTGAACACACAAAGCCTCACATGCAAATGTTCACAGCCGCATTATTCACAACAGCCCCAAACTGGAAACAACCCAAGTGCCCAGCAATGGATTCAGTGAATGGAGAAAGGTAATTGATATATCCATTCAAATGCAGTACTACTCAACAATAAAAAGGAATGAAGCACTAATCCCTGCTACAAGCTGGAAAAACAAAAACATTGTGCTAAGAGAAAAAAGCCGGAAACAAAGACCGCATACTGTAAAGTTCCATTTGCATGGAATGTCCAGAAAAGGCACATCTATAGACCCAGGAAGTGAATTAGGTTGCCTGAGGCCGAGAGAGGGAACAGGGATTAACTGTAAGCAGAATCTTACTGGGGTGATGGAAAGGTTCAAAAACACTTTGAACAACTCATTAAGTTTCCAAACACGTAGTTGAATTGTACACTTACGGTGGGTGAATTTTATGATACGTAAATTACACGTCAATAAAATAATTAAGAAAGCAGAAAACCCAATAATATGAATAATGAAAGGTAAACTTGTCAAAGGGAGAAAGAAAAGCACCAGTGAACAGTTTGTGGCCGGCTGTTCCAGGTGACCCAGGCTGGATCCTAGGAGTCATAAATCATACCCGACGCTTGCCGGGTCACCTGGGGCCAGAGAAAAGGAAGAGGAAACGGTGAGTGGGAAAGAGTTAAGACTCTCGCTCTTCTCTTCTCCGGGTAGGAATACCACATAGTGTATGATTTTGTAATTAGTAGAAAATGACAGAAATTTAAAACTAATTTCTATCTCTTACTTTCTACTTGGAGATAGGAAACTCTAAGGCAGGAGGACAGTGATGTTATGGAACATTCAGACTTGTTTACAACCTAGTGGATATTAGACCCTTAAAATGTCCAAGTGACAGTGAGTAAGTAGCTAAATTTTGTGTAATAAAAAATGAAAATAAAATAGGAGGATTGAAAACAATTAGATAAAAATATAGCTGGGGCCATTTAAAAATTAGTCTCCTCTTAAGTACTAAACAGTGTTTTCTGTTCATTACTTCTATAATGGTTGCACAATTTGTTCATCTAATTGTAGCCTTTTTTACTTCCTTGTAAAATGTAAATACATGTCACTGAGTTAATATACTGCTTAGAAAACGTGTGATATTCAATAGGAACAAAGTACACGGTGCAATCCTATTCATAAATACATTTCCAAAGCTCATACGACTTTTATATAATTTTTGTTAGATATGTTTCCTTTACTCTGAATTATATTTTTAGAACTTAAAACCTGCAGAGAATTTGCATGAACAGTACAATGAATATCGATACACCCTGCACGTGGACTCACCAAAGGTTTATGTTTTCAATATTTGCTGTCTCTCTCTTTTCTGAGAGTAAGTTACAGATCTTGTGAAACTTTATCCCTGAATACATTGGCATATGTCTCCTTGAGAACAAAGACAGGATCCAACCAAAAATCACACAGCACATTTAGTTGAGATGTCTTTTTAGTCTCTTTTTATCTATTCAAGGAACAATAACCCAGTCTTTTTTTTTTTGTTAACCTTTCATGACATTGATATTTTTGAAGACTTCAGACCAATTTCTTCATAAAATATCCCTCAATCTGAATTGCCTGATTGTTTCTTCATATTTGGAACCAGGTAAACCTCTGATCATGAAAACCACATCAGTGATGGTACGTCTTTCTGGGAATGTCTCAATAGGTGGTACGTGGTGTAGCTCGTGTCATGATTCGTATAATTTGGTATCCTGATTCAGGTGGTGTCTGCCAGATTTCTCCACAGTAACGTTACCCTTATTTCTTTTGTAATTAATAAGTTACTTATGAGATTTTTATGGGTACCCTGTTCCACAACAGTCTATCACTCCATGACTTTAGTATCCATTCTTGCATGAATCAGTTACTACCACAGTGGTTGTTAAGTGGTGATTTTCTAATTCTATGATTTTCTACATTTATTAATTGGTACTCTTCTATTAAGAAGAGTTCTCCATCCCCATCCTGACCCCCGTCCCTATTTAGTATCATTTCTAAACAGGAACCATTCCGTGTCAGTCATGTTGACGCTCAAATTGTCCCAGATTTGGTCAATGGGAGCACCTCTGTGCTTCCGACGTATCACTATTGTTTGGGGGGCACTTCCTTGCTTTCTGGCGTAATGAGATGCTCAAAGGTCACCATGTAATTTTCCTGCCCTGTTTCTAGAATCTGCCATTTCTCAGAGAAGCCCTGGCCCCTTTTAGGGAAGAATGGTATTTAGAAACCAAGACCAAGGCAATGGGAGTGCTCTTTGCTACTGGGGTGTCATTGCTTCTAGTCCTTTCAGTGGACAGAGTGGGAAATATAATTTTTTTAAACCCTGAGTTCATTCTTATAGTTTTCTAATTCCAACCCAGCACCATAGGATTCTCTCTGATCCTTCCCCCATTACACAAATGTACCTCCCTCCCATTAATTCATTAAGCCTGAAAATGAAAGAACAAAATAAAATGCCTGCTGTAAGGTAAAATTCATGCTTCTGTTGAGATTATTCTAAACAATTGGGAAAAGTGAGAGTATTCATGCCTAAATTTAAAAAATTCCATTCCACAGCATGAATCATCATTTTTTTTTCCAGTTGGAATTTGAGGAAGGGTATATTTATGTTTATATTTATTATTTATTTATATTTATATTTATATTTATATTTATGTTTCCATTCTAGAGAATGCTTTTCTACCTTCTAAACTGGAAGTGAATTTTAGGAGCTAGAAGAAGGTTATGACAGGAACAAGGCATGAAATTACAGAAGTGCAAAGCCCAAGACATGCTCTTCTGACCAAATGTTGGCCTGCTTTTCCCAAGAGGGTAAGGTTCAGTAGAGAAATTTTCCATGGGGAAATGCCACAGCAGAGAGGGTAATAGTGGCTGAAGGGGAGGTGGGTGAAAACTCTGCATACTCTCAGGTTTGGGTTATTTCTTATTAAAGGTAAAAGTTGTACCTTGAGGTAGAAGATAAATTTGGCTATTACGTAATGGTTCATAATAGGTTTTCAGGTTTTATCCTACATATTCAAAAGTATTGACGTTTCTTGGTGCAAAAGGACCGTGGCAGCTGGTAAAATGGTAAAAGGGCATTGTAAGTCCCAGCTCTTAAATGGGAAACACTTTCAGCATAAATGAAGCCTGGGAGGGCACAGGGTGGCACACTCCTACACTTCTGGTTGGAATGTAAACTGCCCTAATCTTTAGGGAGGGCAATTTGGCCATTCTCTTTGACCCCATTTGCATTTCTAAGACTTCTGCCCCAAAGAAATAGAATTGTAAAATATTATCTTTGAAGTAATACACGATGACATTATTTACTACATTTAAAACATTGAAATAAAACCTAAGTACAGGGCTTCCCTGGTGGCGCAGTGGTTGAGAATCCGCCTGCCGATGCAGGGGACGTGGGTTCGTGCCCCGGTCCGGGAGGATCCCACATGCCGCGGAGAGGCTGGGCCCGTGAGCCATGGCCGCTCGACCTGCGCGTCCGGAGCCTGTGCTCCACAACGGGAGAGGCCACAGCAGTGAGATGCCCGTGTACCGCAAAAAAAACCAAAAAACTAAGTACAAGTTGATTGAATAGTTGTGGTTCTCCCATAAGAAAGTACATTATGCTTCCATTAAGTCGTGTGCAGAAGAATATTTAACAATGTCAGAAAAAAATGAGTGCGGTAGTTCGGGGAAGTCGTTGTTGGGGTAGATTTACTTCTGGGTAGCCTTGCCAGGAGGCGCCGCCCTCCAGGTGCCAGCTTCACGAAGGGATGTCTATTAGGCCCCTCGGCTTGAGGTTAAACCCCTGGCTCAGGTAGACCCTGGACTCATGACCGTCACCCTCACCTGCAGAGGCCACCCAAGGCCAGGCCCACGGTGGGCAGAATTAGCAAAAGCCCTCGGGGCAAAAGGAACTCTTGTGCTCAGGTCCCTCTGGTCTGTTTGGATTTGGATTCCCTTGGATTTTTTCCAGGTAGTTCCTATTTTATCAGGTCTTTGATACTTTTAAGAAGATTTCTAAACCATGTGATTCACCATTTTTACTTGTTTTCAGCAGTTACTTGTGTTGATCTGAAGTTCCTAGCTGCCATTATTGGAAATGGAAACCCCTTGAATTAATTTTTTTTTAATTGAGGTGAAATTTGCTAACAGTGAAATGCACAGAGCTTGGATCTACAGTTCAATGGGTTTTGAGAAATGTGTGTTCCTAATTAACCAACATCCCAGCCAGGATACAGAACATTTCCGCCATGCCCCCTTTCAGTCGATGCCCTTGTCTCAGCAACACCGATTTCTAACACTCCAGTTTCCTTAGACGTGCCTGTTCTTGAACTTCCTTCCAACGGACTCACCATCTGTGTTCTTTGCGTCTGGTTTCATTCACTCAACATAATATTTATGAGAATCATGTGTGGTTTTGCATGTATCACCAGTTCATCCTCTTCTAATTCAGTGTAGCATTTCACAGACCACAATCTGTTTATCCATCACCTGCAGATTTACATTGTTTCTGGGTGGGGGGGGGGTTGTTTGTTTGTTTTGCTATTACAAATAAAGCTTCTGTAAACATTCTTCTACAAGACTTTTTATACATACGTTCTCATCTCTTTGGGGTAAATACCTAAGAGTACAATTGATGGGGCATAGGGCAGGTGTATATTTAATTGTATAAGAAATCATCAACTTTTTCAAAGAGCCCATTTTAGGCTTGCCCCAGCAATGCCCCAGCAATGCGTGAGCGTTCGTTCCAGCTACTCTGCATCCTCGTTAACATTTGGTATTGACAGTCATGTGAATTTTGGTCATTCTTATGGGCAGGAAATAGGATCTTGCTGTGGTTTTTAAAATCAATCTTATTGAGATATAATTTACATAAATAAACTGTACCCATTTTAAAGGTACAGTTTGACGAGTTTTGATAAATGCATATAATGGTGTAACCATCTCCTCAATTAATATATACCATATTTCTATCACTAGCCAAAAAATCCCTCATGCCCTGGCCACCAATAATCCCCATCCCTTCACCCACTGATATAATTTCTACACTACAGATTAGCTTTGCCTGGTCTAGAATTTCACATAATTGGAATCATACAATACATACACTGTTTTGTGTCTGACTTCTTTTATTCAGCACAATGTTTCTAAGATTTATCATTGCTCTGTGTGTTGGCAGTTTACTTTTTTACCAAGTAGAATTCCATTGTATGAGTAAACCACACTTTGTTTTTCCATTCCACTGCTGATGGGCATTTGCAGTGTTTCCAGTCTGGGGTTATTATGAATAAGGCTGCGCTAACCATTTGTATAGAACCCGTTTTGTGGACACACTTTGAACATGTTTTCATCTCTCCTGGGTAAATTCTCTGGGAAAGGAATTACTGGATGACATGGCAAGGGGGTGTTTCCCTTTTTAAGAAAACTGCCAAATGATTTTCCAAAATGATTTTACCATTTTATGTTCTCACAAGCAATGCTTTGAGTTCCAACTGTGCCTTGTCTTTGCCAACATGTAATGTTGTCAGTTTTTTTATTTTCAGTCATTCCAGAGGGAGTGTAGTGGCATTTCACTGTGGTTTTAGTGTGCATTTCACTGTGCCTGTTTCAGGTGTTTTTCTATCCATATATCTTCTTTTGTGAAGTATTCTTTTATACCTTTTGCCCATTTAAAGATGGAGGTGTTGGGAGGGGGAAGGGTAAGCTGGGACGAAGTGAGAGAGTGGCATGGACATATATACACTACCAAACGTAGGGTGGATAGCTAGTGGGAAGCAGCCGCATAGCGCAGGGAGATCAGCTCGGTGCTCTGTGACCACCTAGAGGGGTGGGATAGGGAGGGTGGGAGGGAGGGAGACACAAGAGGGAGGGGATATGGGAACATATGTATATGTATAACTGATTCACTTTGTTACAAAGCAGAAACTGACGCACCATTGTAAAGCAATTATACTCCGATAAAGATGTTAAAAAAAAGATTAAAAATGGAGGTGTTTTGTCTTCTTATTGAGTTGCAATAATTCTTTATATACTCTGGAAATAAGTCCTGTGCGGATATCTGTATTACAAATATTTTCTCTTAGGCTGTGGCTTGTGTTTTCATTTTCCCACATATGTCTTTTTTTTTTAAACATCTTTATTGGAGTATAATTGCTTTACAATGGTGTGTTAGTTTCTGCTGTATAACAAAGTGAACCAGCTATATGTATATGGTGTGTTGGTTTCTGCTGTATCACAAAGTGAATCAGCTACACATATACATATATCCCCATATCTCCTCCCTCTTGCATCTCCCTCCCACCCTCCCTATCCCACCCCTCTAGGTGGTCACAAAGCACCGAGCTGATCTCCCTGTGCTATGCAGCTGCTTCCCACTAGCTATCTATTTTACATTTGGTAGTGTATATATGTCCATGCCACTCTCTCACTTCATCCCAGCTTACCCTTCCCCCTCCCTGCATCCTCAAGTCCATTCTCTACGTCTGCATCTTTATTCCTGTCCTGCCCCTAGGTTCGTCAGAGCCATTTTTTTTTTAGATTCCATATATATGTGTTAGCATACGGTATTTGTCTTTCTCTTTCTGACTTACTTCACTCCGTATGACAGACTCCAGGTCCATCCACCTCACTACAAATAACTCAGTTTCGTTTCTTTTTATGGCTGAGTAATATTCCATTCCCACAGATGTCTCCTGAAGAGCAGATGTTTTTTAAATTTTAATTAAGTTCAATTTATATATATATATTCATATGTATATTTTTAATGACCAGTGCTGTTTATGCCCTCACTAAGAAATCTTCATGTACCCCAAAGCCATGAAGATATTCTTCCACGTTTCCCTGTAGAAGCTTCATACTTTTAGCTTTTACATCAAGGCCTATGAGCCATCTTGAACTAATTTTTGCCCGTG
Organism: Physeter macrocephalus; assembly: GCF_002837175.3. NCBI lineage: Eukaryota > Metazoa > Chordata > Mammalia > Artiodactyla > Physeteridae > Physeter > Physeter macrocephalus. The sequence goes on along the minus strand of NC_041231.1, from coordinate 106,787,761 downwards.
GTGTAAGGTAGAAACCAAGATTCACTTTTTCTCTCGCACTTACTCAGTTCGGACGGCATCACCTGTTGAACTCCACATTAACTTTTAATGCGCCCCTTGAACAACGTCTCTGAGATCCTCTTTACCCTTGCCTCATTCTACCAGCCAGTCGCTTGGCAGCTCCCAGTGTATCCCCTACTCATTTCTGGAAACTCCTCGAAGAGTTGCGGAAATGTGCTGCAAGCTGTTCTGTGGGCTGCAGTCCTCACGTGTGTCTGCAGGGTCCTCCTGCCCTGCCAGTGAAGACCATGGTCAAGACCCTCCTGGAAGAAGCCTGGGCGCCGGCACTGCTGATGGGGCCTCGGTGGGAGCACCAGGGGCTGAGCGGGGGAGGGCAGAGCTAGGGGATGTCGCCTCCCCTCCAACGCGGCGCTGCTGGGTCCTCCAGATCTAGATTCCTGCCCGGAACATCAGCTCATCTTCTGGTCTTCAGCCCTCTCCCCATAGGGTTTCAAATTCAGTTTGATGGACAAGAAGGAAACGGATGTCACGGCTCACCCTTCACTTTCTCTTCTTCCTTCTGTGAAAAATCCATCTCTCCCCAAAGCAACCCAGTCTTTCCTCCCAGTGGCAATTCTCCTCTGTTCTTAGGAGACCATCTTAGTCTCACCTCCCAAAAAGTGCCCTTTCTCTTTATGGCAGTGTTCTCTAAACATCTCCATGTCAGCAGAAAGTCTTCATCTAATCTTTCCATAACTAAAAGCCCCATTCAGGTGGTCTTTCTGGAAGAAACAGAATGCTCCTGCTGTGAACCTCAGGGGAAAGGGCCAAGCCTGCACTTGACGCCTGCCTGACGGCTTTCACTTACTGGTCCCATTCAAGCACAGCCCAGCACTCCCGACGTGTCAGGCATGGGGCCTGCACTGTCCTATAATGGAAGTTGGGCAGGAGTGGAAACAGACATACAAATGGGCCGTTATAATACTCTGAGGCATCTGTCATAAGGGACAGACAAGGTGTCAGATAAGCAAAGGGACCAAACCAGCCTGCAGCGTCAGGGACAATTAACAGGACTTCTCTAAACTGAAGAGTAAGTAGTAACCTAGGTGCGGCAAAGGACTGGAAAGCTCTCCAGGGTGAGAAGTGTGGGGAGAAACGACGAATATCTTTAGTGTTTTCATCATTAAACATAATGGTGGCTGCCAGTTTGAGGAAAAACAAAACAAAAACCATCATGTTAAGGAGGTATCTTTCTCTATTTTACTAGAAGTTTTTTAAAATCAGGGATTGAAGCAGAATTTTGGCTCTGTCACTTCACTGTTCACTTTATAAGGTAAAGAGACCTGCTTTCTCCAACGATGTAATAATAACTAGTACTGGCCAATGAAATTCAGAAAGGAAACAAAATAATAGATAAATGTGTTGCAAAGAGGAAAAGTATTGTTCTGATACCAACTCTCCGACACCAACTGGGTGTCCTGCAACTCGATTCTGCTCTGACGCCCACACACCAGAGTGAGTATCAGAACCCATGGATCAGGGCAGAGTCCTCACAGTAATGACCCCCTTCAGAGTCCAGCCTCAAGGCTCAGGGACCAGCACTCCTACCAACCGGCTACAAACATGGGGGTCCCACAACCCCCTCCCTCAGGTCTGATAATTCCCTGGAACAAATCACAGAACTCACTGAAAAAAATTTCAGTTTTTTAACAAAGGATGCACATAACACGAGGTCTGGAGGGTCCCGGACGCAGCTTCCACGCCCTCTACATGGTGACAGGGCTCATCCCACAACCACTGCTATATTCACCAACCAGGAAGCTCCGCCAGAGTTGGTGTCCGGAGGTTTTACTGGGGTTCTGCTATGTAGGCACGACTGATTAAATCACCGGCCATGTGCTTGAAGGTGATGTCCTACATCCCTCTCCTCCCCAGGGATGGCCGGCCTGAAGTTCCAACCTCTAATTGTGTGGCTGGTGTTTCTGGTGAGCAGTTCCCATCCTGAAGCTCTCCGGGGACCCACCAGGAGTCGCCTCATTGGCTCTCCTGTCACTCAGGAAATTCCAAGGATTTTTGAAGCTCAGTGCCCAGAACTGATGACAACGTTCAGATGTATTCTTTTTGTACTACAAGTATCAATTGAAAATCACTTAAAACTAATAAAAGAGTTTCCCCCAAAAAAGCCAAATATGAACTAAATTATAAAAGTCAAAGCACTTCTTTTATACCAGTAAGACCAATAATAAAATAGAACAATCCGGCGGTCTTATTACAGTAGCAAGAAAATGTATACCATTTACTAAAGTTAATAAGAAACGTGGCATAGATTCCAGGGGACACAAGGGAAAGTCAGGAAAAGAAGGAAGGGGAACAGACGACCGTGGGGCTGACTTTTGTTTGGTGACTAAAGATGGCAGGGAGTGCATCATGGTGGGATTAACTGAACTCAAAATGTCCAACATACCTCGGGTATGATTACGAGGGGCAAGATGACGCCTGAGGTTCGGTAATACTAGGAGGCAGCACTCGGGACCGGCACCAGGCTGAGACTTTCCTCGTGGGCACTGAATAGATGGCCAATCTGAGAGTGGAGCCACACACGGAATCCGTCATCCCCATCGTGAGTCTGGGGCGGAGGACAGAGACGGTTACACCGCTCAAAGTGAACGCCAAGTCCGGCTGAAGACGAGAAAGCAGTGAGTGTTTAACGGAGGACATTTAAGCCGAGGCTTTACTGCTTTACCTTGAGCTCATTTACTGCAACCTTATAAAGGGGTTTACACTTATTTGTATTCATGCTGATTTAAAAAGAAAGTTTAAATCTGGTTAGAGGCTGGTATGGTTTACTCATTTTATTTTTCTACCATCACCATCTAGTGGAGAAAACTTTGAACTTCCGGCAGAATGAGCTGGGGTTCAGGAAAACAGAGTAATAGAGGGCTTACTCTGTGCTCGGCACGGTACTAAACACCTTTACATTCATAAGATCACTTAATTCTCACAACAGATTGAGAGGGAGGCATTAGTGTTCCCCTCTTAGATTTGGAAGCTGAGTCTGGGAGGGGAAGGAGCTCGCCCAAGGTCACACCACGTCCAACTCAAGCCCAGATTCTAGGGCAAGTCCAGGGCACTTTCACTTCACAGTCCATCCAAATGGTGCGATTTTATTCATGTATGAGGCCATGGGAGTAAGGCACGTATACGTATACGGAGAGTTTTGTCTTTTCTTCATGTTTCCTTTTTCTTATTTTTTCTTTTATATATTATATATACAAGCAGAACACTTGTATAAAAATAAAATGGGATTATATACTATATAGCTTTGTATCTTCTTTTACTCCATATTATGCAATGAATATTTTCCCATTACAGTAAAAACTTTTGAAAATATATATTAGGTAACAATAAAGACAGATATAGAATTACATTTATATGTAAATACACAGTGTAGTCTTGGGATATTTTTCTTTTTGAAACGCATTTTAAAAGACTGAAATAGGGTGCTGAAATATTAACAATGAGAATCTCTGAGCAGATTTTCCATAATAAGCATATATTATTTCTAAAAAAAATAAGTTTTAAGCTTTACATTTATTAGAAGACTCAGGAAGCTTCAGAGTTGTTGCCCAGTTTGTTGTCATTATTTTAAAAAATTTTGCTTGTTAGAGGAGACCACATGTCCATCTATTTCTATACGTGTTTAAAATTAACGTAGTGTATTATATTTCCATATTTAGTAATACTTTCCTTCACAACTCATTTTGAGGACAGCCCTAGAACCTGACGGGCAGAATACACTGCACCAAACCGTGCCAGTTTGGCATAAGGGTTACATTGAGCTGCAGGCAATTAAGCTGATACAAGGAGAGCTCTCTGCTCTCTCCCTACTTCCTAAGAGCAGGACATAAATTTGCAAAGGTGTGTCCCCCCCTCCCATCTACCAGGAAGGGCAGAAGTTAATCACAGGAGAAAACTCTAGACCCTCATCAGCCCAGAGGTGGCACTGGAGGAATGTGCATAACCAACTTTACTAACTAGTTCTTGTCTCCCATCAGCTTCCCATATATTTGCCTTCCCCCAATTTGCCGCCCTAGAAACTCAAGGTCCTTTTCCTTTGTCTTGTCGCTTCTCTACAAATGTTTTGTTCTTTTGATAAATTGCTACGTAAGCCCGCCCATCACCAGGTACTCCCTGTGTAGGGTCGCTGCAAATGTTAACAGTCTGTTTTTCTTTTTAATCTGTCTTTCGTCGGTTAAATTCACAGGGCCCGAGCTAATAACCCTAAGACAAGGAGAGAAGATTTCTTTCCCCACCCGCAAACCTCTTCTCAAAGTACTTGCTTTTGTGAAGTTCGGGGCTGGATGCTCTGGGCGAGAAGTAAAGGCTATATAAAAGCTCATGACCCTAACACTTCAAATTGTATGATGGCCAAACAATAAAAGACTCCATAACTTTTTTTTTTTTTTTTGCGGTACGCGGGCCTCTCACTGCTGTGGCCTCTCCCGTTGCGGAGCACAGGTTCCGGACGCACAGGCTCAGCAGCCATGGCTCACGGGCCCAGCCGCTCCGCGGCACGTGGGATCTTCCCGGACCGGGGCACGAACCCGTGTCCCCTGCATCGGCAGGCGGACTCCCAACCACTGCGCCACCAGGGAAGCCCATAACTCATTCTTACTTACCTTTTCTACTAATGCTACTTTTGAGCCTAACATACGTAGTTGGAAAAACTATCAGAAAGTCAGATTCCAGTCCTCTCAACACTTGCCAGCAGGTTGGGACACATGCTTCACAACCAGTATCAACTGAAAAAAAAATTTCCTTTGCCCTTTCCTTTTACACCATCTTTTACCTAATTCTAGTTCTTTGTGAGGCATTCCTTTTTGTAAAATCATCTCATATGAAGAGGCTCATTTAACCCTTACGGGTTTGCGTTTGGGTAAGTTCCAAGGAGATGTTCTTGTGCAGATTAAATAAACATCCCAGTTTTGTCAACTTCTAGGAAAGTCCCTTCTTTTCTAAAATTGTCTCACTTGTTTTCATTCTCCTTCTATTTTCTTCTTCTAAATACCAAAAATGCAGGTTTGTGTCACATTTCTGAAGGAGAAGTTTAGAGAAAAGCAGGAACGCGTGCCAGAGACGGTCATCCCGTCGCCCCAGGCCAGACCCCTCGCGGGTCTCAACCCGCAGTCGCTCGGCCCGGGGGCGGCGCGCGCGGCGGAGCCTGAAGCCGCCTCGAGATGCCCGCGCATTTCTAACTTTTAACTACAAAACGGCCGTGAGACAACACGTGTGCGAGCGCGCGTTTGGGGTAAAAGGCCAACAATCTGGGGCGGGCTGTTCTCTTTCCGTGTTGTTGGCCGCAGCCGCCGCCCAGGCGAACACTCCCAACCGGGAGGACCTACGTGTTCCCTTTGCTCCGTCCCCACCCAGCTCCCTGCGGCGTATCCGGCGTCGCTCCCATTTCTCCGCCCCCTGCCCTCCGCCCCCTGCCCTCCGCCCCCTGCCCTCCGCCCCCTGCCCTCCGCCCCCTGCCCTCCGCCACGCGCGGAAAGCCACTCCCCTCGCGCAGCCGCGGCGCGTTTCCACGGCTCCGCCGGCGCCCCGTCCACGGAGGACAGGCCTGCGCACGCGCAACCCGCTGGCCTCTCGCGAGGCCGGCCGGAAGGGAACGCACTGCAGCCGGGAGAACGTCCACGGACTACACTTCCCGACAGGCCGCGCGAGCCGCTTGCCCGCGGCGGCCAGGCGAACCTCCGTGGACTACATTTCCCGACAGGCCGCGCGAACCGTTGAGAGCGGCCGTGGACTATGTTTCCCGTCAGGCCGCGCGGGCCGTTGCCAGCGGCTGCCGGGCGAGGGGCGGCGGACTCCGCTTCCCGGCGCGCCCCGCGAGGCGCCGGGGCCGCCGGCCGAGGGCGGGCCGACGCGGGCAGCCCGGACGTGAGGCATGAGCGGCGCCCTCCGCCGGCCCGCTCGCGTCCTGCCGCCTCCCCGAGCGAGGGTCGCGCGGCGCGGGGCCTAGCGCGGCGGCCGCCATGGAGGTGAGCGGGCCCGAGGACGACCCGTTCCTGGCGCAGCTGCACCGGGTGCAGTGCCCCGTGTGCCAGCAGACCATGCCCGCCGCGCACATCAACTCGCACCTGGACCGCTGCCTGCTGCTGCACCCGGCGGGCCACGCGGAGCCCGCGCCGCCCCGCGCCAAGCGGCGCCGGCCGTCCGAGAGCTCCGCGCTCAAGCAGCCGGCCACGCCGACGGCGGCCGAGAGCAGCGAGGGCGAGGCCGAGGAGCCGGACGACGGCGGCGAGACCGAGAGCCGAGAGAGCTACGACGCGCCGCCCACGCCCAGCGGCGCGCGGCTCATCCCCGACTTCCCGGTGGCGCGGCCCGGCAGCCCCGGCGGGAAGGGCGCGGGGCAGCGGCCGGCGGCGGCGGCGGGCAGCGCGTCCCCGCGGAGCTGGGACGAGGCGGAGGCGCCGGAGGAGGAGGAGGCGGCGGGCGACGCGGACGGCGAGGACGACGCGGGCCGCTGGGACGCGGACGCCGCCGCCGCCTTCGAGGCCCCGGGGGGCCGCCCGCACGCCCGGGCCCCCGCGGCCGAGGAGGTGCGGCAGCTGCTGGAGGGGAAGCCGCTGGCCGACACGATGCGGCCCGACGCGCTGCAGGACTTCGTGGGGCAGGGCCGCGCCGTGGGGCCCGAGACGCTGCTGCGCTCGCTGCTCGAGGCCAACGAGGTGCCCTCGCTTATCCTGTGGGGGCCGCCGGGCTGCGGCAAGGTGAGCGCGTCCGCCCGCCCCGCAGCGCCCCACGGGCCGCAGGCGCGTCCTCCGGGCGTTAACAGAGTGAAAGTGTCTGAATGCGGGGGGGTGCGCGGGAATCGGGGAACCCCCGCGGCGGGCAGCCCAGAGCCGTGGCCCATCCTGTTCCGGGGGCGGGTGGAGCCAGGTGTGCAGCCAGCAGTCGGGAATTGTAGAATTTCTGTTGTGCTGCTGCCGGCTCCTTGTAGCCGTTGGTGTTTTCAGCAGACGGGTCTTCGTTAAAACTTGAGACTGTGCTCGCTTAACAGGACTGACAGGAGAACTCCTTCCCCCTGCGAGCCGCCTTCATCCACCGTTTCCATAACCGTCCTTAGGATGGCTTGTCCTTTAAAGAAGCAACATCAGTGCATCTTGGTGGCCCGTGCTTTCTTAGGGGCTGGCACAAGCCCAGAGGAGGGCACTTAGGATGTTGGGATCTAGAGAACACGTCACTGGAAGAGCGCTGGGGAGACTGGGAAGGAGCCCTAAGGAGACAGGAGCTAGGACGGAGAAAAGAGAAAGCGAGGAGGTGCTGAAATATATGTTTTCCTATATTCCGGGAAAGGGAGGAGAAGGAGTACCAGTGAGCGAAAAGCAAAGCCCAGGACGAGGTGCGAAGGGGCTCAGAGCTGTGAGCGGGCTCAGGCTCCTCGGCGCACGAGGGCTTTTACGATTTCTCTCCGGTTTTTCTTTCCGGCTTCGTCTCCCGCAGCTTAATCGCATCTCCATTTATCCCAGTTCCTGGAGTGCGTCCTGCTCGTGGTGTGCTTTCTTGTTTGCACTGGAGCTTTTCTGAAGCCAGGAGCAATCAGAGATGACCCAGGGAGTATGGCACTACGCGGTAGCGTTCTTAGTGATTCTCTAGAGCTCTTAAGACGGTCAGAACAGCTAATCAGGTGGAGGACGTAGAGGCAGATGGCCAGAAAAACGCCCCTGTGGAGGGGCGCTCACAGCAGATGCCTGGCAAGAGAGCCAGTGGGCCGAGCCGCCCAGAGTAGTGGTCGGTCACCGGTCACGAGCGAGGCCGCTGTGGCCTGTAGGCTGGGCTTGCTGAGGGGCAGCCGCAGTGCGTGACGGTGCTGTGTGACCCTCAGAACACAGAACGCCCCCTCCCACTCATTCAGGAGCAGGTTTGCCTCTCTCGTCACACAGTCTTCCGTTTTTCTTTACGTCCATCCTTAACTGCTGTACTTCACTGCTGACAGTAATAGTAAAGTGAATAATAGCGCGTGTGTGTTTATCAGGCACCGTTAAACGCCAGGCGCTGAGCACCGCTTTCCCTGCATCTCTCCATCGCTTCCCGGGAAGCGCTGACAGGGTCGCAGTGCTGCTGTTTCGTCTCTGTCCCCAGTGGACAGTCCCACGGGGCGGGGGTCGCCCTGAGCGCCGGGGGTCGTCATTGGTCTCTCAGTTCAAGGGCTGGCTCTCCTTTTCCGAGCTGCCCTGCGGAGCTTCCGGATGTGGCCCAGCCAGCCCCCTGGGTCTGCGCCTCACCCGCCGGTGGTGCTGTTTCCTTGGCTGGGAGAGGTCACGGCTGTCGCCAGGCTCTGCTGCCTCAAGGTGGCCGCTCTTTCGGGGGATCCCAGAGATCTTAGCGTCCCCAGGAAGGCATCAGATGGGGTTAGACACAAAGGAGAGGAGATCAGGATCGGCCGAACTTTCCTGTTTTCTTTGTAACATTCTCTTCCACGTTTGGAAGCGCGCTGCGCTGTTTCCGATCGTATCTGCTGCCGAGCGCGCCTCAGCGTTCAGGCTGTGGGTAAACGCTGCCGTGGCTGCTCTGGCAGCCTGGGTGCGCGTCCCTCCATCTCATCAGCTTCCACGCTCTGCCCTCTGTCGCAGACCACGCTGGCCCACATCATAGCTAACAACAGCAAGAAACACAGCGTGAGGTTCGTGACGTTGTCGGCGACCAGCGCCAAGACGACCGACGTGCGCGACGTCATCAAACAAGCTCAGAACGAGAAGCGCTTTTTCAAGAGGAAAACCATCCTTTTTATTGACGAGATTCATCGGTTCAATAAGTCTCAGCAGGTATGTTCACTTCTTTCTACTTTCTTTTGGCCCTTGTGAATGCTGACTTGAGTGTAAAGCCCGTGAGGTCGCTGCATAAATGCTCGGGGCCGGGGGTGAAGCTAACTCTCCGTGTGCAGAAGCCTAGACCCTCAGCCCTTCTCCTTTATGCCTGTGGCCTCACTTTTTTTTTAGCGTTTTTTTTGGTGACCAGAAAATGCTTCCTCTATCTGATAAATGAAACTGTTGGTGGTGTATCTCTGAGCTATACGTATCAGAAAAACCACTTTGGGTCAAGCTTCCAATTTTCCTAAATGTTTAAGCATCAGGACTCACAGTGAGCAGTGTAAGTCCCTCACCTGACCCTGAACTCAGAACCAGGAAAAGGAGGGAGCAGCCGATTTACCCAGGATCCTGCAGGTTGTCGACCGCGGTCAATTTCTTTTGTTTTCCCCCACGATCAGGACACGTTCCTTCCTCACGTGGAGTGTGGAACCATCACGCTGATTGGGGCGACCACGGAGAACCCCTCCTTCCAGGTCAACGCTGCTCTTCTGAGCCGCTGCCGAGTTATCGTTCTCGAGAAGCTTCCGGTGGAGGCTGTGGTGACTGTCTTGATGCGGGCGATCAACTCCCTGGGGATCCATGTCCTGGACTCCAGCCGCCCTGCCGACCCCCTGGGCCTTGGCAGCAACAGCGGCTCTGAGTAAGTGACTCCGGCTCCGGCAGGGCCCTGGGGCAGCACCTCTGGGGGAGAATCCCCGGCTGGGGCAGCAGGGGCAGGATGGAGCAGTGTCCTCCTAGGACAGACGGGAGTGGAGGAGGGAAGTGCTGGGTTGCAGACAGGCAGACAGGCGGACAGGCGTGGCTCTGTCTCTGCACACGGTTCCTGGCTTTTCACAGGCGAGTTAGAGCCCATCGTGGGCTCATCTGTAGTTCTTCCAGCTTTAACTGCTTAGCCGCTTACTTTAGTTCTTGGGTGTTTGCTTTTGTGCGGACAGATTTGGGTCTTCCTAGCACACGTTTTTTTTAAGGCTTGGAAGACTGACCATGAGAAGCCTTATTGCTTATTTTCCTCACAGGATAGACTTACCTTACGAATCTTTTGAAGTTTATGCTCAGTTCCAATTTTCTGTTCCTGCAGTTTTTTTTCTTTTTAAGACACTAAGGATTAATATGAACGTTACCATAAAACTCCTTAAGTCTTTTTAGGATGATTTTTGAGCACTCTAGAAGTCAAACTCAGTTCCGTGAAAGTAAAGAAATTTTAACTGAAAATGATGCATTAGAGGCCATCCCTTTCCTCTTGGTGATCTCCTTCTGTATCGTGAGAGCTGCGTGATGCACGGGGTGTGTATCTTGGATGATTGGCTGGGTTACTTGGGTCAGAGGCTTTCCCTTATTTGTATTAGGGCGTATTCCTCAGCTGCCCCAGGGTCCCCCGTCAGCAGCCATAACGCTGGGGGGCGAGGCCCATCTGCTGGGAGGCTGGTGCCTCCACCCTCACCCCCACTGCTCTGGAGCCACTGTTCTGTGAGGATTAAAGCACAAGACCAAATTTTAGGCTCAGGGCTAAGGTTTCAGCTGCCCCTCCCCGTGTGCGCGGCTTCTGCCGCTCGCTCCCGTGTTGGATGCGGGAGGAGCTATGTGGTGCCTCGTGAGAGCCCTGGACGCGGCCGAGGACCCCATCAGCACCAGGTCGCGTGGCTTTAGGGTAGAGCTGAGGCGGGACCGCTACCCGCGGTGCGAGCTCCAGGAGGGGCCTCTACGTGCGGGGCGTGCGCCGGGGTCTGCAGGGCTGCTGCCCGCCTTGCGCGTGCAGTCCAGCTTTCCTCCAAGCAGCACGTCCACTGCAGACTCACGGAACCGAGTGATAAAGGGAAATCGAGAGGGGGAAAAGATCCTGACTTGTGTGTGTGTGTTTTTCGTGCATGTACTGGTTGTCGTTAAATGTCTACAACTTTCTATCCCACGTTTTTATTTATCTAGGGTAAGTTATTTATTTTATTCGCGTCAGTATTTCATGGGATGACTGTCAGGTTCTTCCCCCACCACCATCCCTGCCGAGCAGTAGTTTAAGTGAAATGAGGGCCAGAGCAGCAGGCAGCGTGGCGATGGTCAGGCCTCATTCGTGGGTCTGTGTGTTAGCGGCTCTGACAAGAGGTTAAGTTGGGAGACGTCATAGGTCATTTGCTCAGGAGGCTGAGGCGCAAAAAGGCCGAGTCACGTGCCCCAGATCACACAGCTTGAATGATGGAGCTGGATTTTGAAAGCGTGCTTCTAACCCAATTGAAAAAAGGAGGCTGAAGTTCAGGGGGTTACTTAGTGCCTCCCTGGTACTGAGTGAAAGTGCTACTGGTGAGTATTAACATTCTCACCTTTCTCTGTGCTGCTTCATGGCCAGGCAGACTGTATTAATTTGTAAAGGATTAGGAACCAAAGGCTCCCATCCGTAATTTAGTGGTTGTGTCTTTTGACCAGATCTGCACGTCACACTTACCAGGGATACAGTTTGAAAAGGCACGTGCCCAGGGTCAGGCCCTGGAGGCTGTGGAGTCAGTAAATCTGTGCTGAGATCCACACACCTGGATTTTAGGAAAGTTCTCTGTAACGTGACACACGTCGCTCTTGTTACCCTGACCGTGGAGTGTTCCTTTTCCTTAGAGAGAGTCACAGAGCGTTGTTTTGTCATTCAGGGAGCCGTTAACTGAGCCACATACGTGCTTCTGTTCTGCATGAAATAATAGGCGCGTTTTCACTTAACTTCACTCCTCCTGCAGCGTAGACATCCAGCCGTAGAATCCTCCAGATCGCAGGAAAACAAGGTGCAGAAAGATACAGGTCTTGGAAGGAAAGGGGGAAGGAGGGAGCTGGCCTTGCCGCACGCACCCAGGTTCCGGCTCAGACCACATGCTGCTCTCCAGCTAGAGGACGAGGCTGTCGCTTCCTTCTTCTCTGGGTTTCATTACTTTGGAATGTGATCTTTCCCAGTGCACTTAAACCATTTTTTCCCTTATTATGGAACAGTTGTTTAAATCACATTTTAACGATATAATTGACAGTCTACTGCTTACTTCTCTGCGGGCTGCTGTGCAGCTTCAGGCACTCTGTCCCCAAGGTGGACTGCGCCTCATTGAATTCTTTTATGACTTTGGAAAGTTACTTCCAAATGAAAAACATTGTAAAAGCGTACGCTTCCGTCTTACAATAGCCTAAAACTCTCTGGAGCCCGAGCACTGTCCGCGTGATCTGTGCAGCAGTGGCCGTTTGTTGAGGGTTTTGCCAAGGGCGGTGCACACGTCCCTGCCTCTGTTCTCGCGCGACCCTGCTCCGTTCCCTCTGCTGAGATCTCACGGTGTGTTGGCGCATTTATTCCTCTTCAGAAGCTGGCTGGAGTCAGCGGGGGTTGGGCTGGACTGGCGGTGGCAGGGACCTCTGGCTGTCCTGTGCAGCATTCTTGGCAGCCAGTTCCCATCAGAGGCTTGGCGCGTGACCGTCCCGAGTGGCACCTTGGTTAGTGGAGCCCACGTGCTGACAGATTCGTTTGTGTTTAAAAAGACTCATTTTGGACGGGGCTGAAACTGGAGTGTGGCTCACATGGAAGAGGGGGTGTGGAGCACTGGGGGCCGGGGTGGGTGCCCTCCCGTCCCCCGACTCCAGACCCGATGGACAGGATGACAGTGGAACGGTGTGGATTTTGGTTAAGAGTCTAAACAGCGAAGGAAGGATTTTCTTTTCCACCCACGTAAAACTCATCCCCATTTTTAAAGGCTAGTCACAGTCCTCTAGTCGGCTTCTCTCATAATTAGCGAGGCCCACGAGGAGGCGTGGCAACGCGGGAGCCGCGGGAGGACTGGGGTGTGAGACCACCCATCTGTCTGTCCTCTGCCCCAAAGCACTTCACGCCTCTCGGTGCATCCGGTGGACAGTCACACAGGAGGGAGGTGCGTGTGCCAGAGCCCTGACCTGAATGAAGGTGGCAGAGCAACAGGTGACTTTACCCCTTTGTTGCTAGTGTTTACATTTTTTATAATCCCATTTGGTAAAAAAGTAATATTCAGAGTTCTGAGTAGCTTGCTTGTATTTCAGAATAGTATTTTTTGTTAGTAAGATTGCAAACACTATATGGTATGACCCCAACTTTGTTTTAAAAACTAGACTGGATATTTATAGGATAGAAATTCACAAGATGTTCAGAAGGTTCTACCTGCCACCCAGTATGTCTGGAACCCCAGGTTACACCACCCAGGTTCAGTGAGGTTGATAGTGATGTGGGTGGATGGCCCATAGAGGAAATTCAGCAAATGACTTGGTAGCTGTTGTTCTCTAGGTGGTGCAGATAAGGGGTTTTTATGTTTTTGGGTTTTTTGTACTTTCTGTATGTCACCATGTTTAAAAATACACGTTTCACTCTGAGATTGCGGGAAATTGAAGTTAGACCATTCGTTGTGCAGATGTGGAGTGTCTGATGTCCACCAGGCACTGGGCACAAAGAGTGAAACATAATTCCCATCCTCGCGGCCCCGGCAGTGGCGGGGGGACGGAGAGACGGCCTGTCACCACCAAATGGCCCGGCTCTGGGTGGCGCTCCCTCAGGGCTCTGGCTCGATCCCTTTCCTCCTGCAGGTGGCCCTGCGGGCTCTTTGTTGCTAGGAAGTCTTCCAAGGAGACGGAAAGCATTGCTGTTGTTAGTTCTGAGATGAGATGTTCAGGCCGTTGGGTCTCCCTGCCCCCCCCCCCCCCCCCCCCCACAACCCCCGATCCCTTTCCTCCTGCAGGTGGCCCTGCGGGCTCTTTGTTGCTAGGAAGTCTTCCAAGGAGACGGAAAGCATTGCTGTTGTTAGTTCTGAGATGAGATGTCCAGGCCGTTGGGTCCCCCTGCCCCCCCCCCCCCCCGCCAAAAACACACGCGCGTATACACACACGTACACACAAACGTACACATACGTGTATACAAGTACACACATATATACACGCACACACGTATACACGCACACACACGTGCGCACACGTATACACACACACACACACGCAGAGATGATGTGCCGTCACCAAGCCCCTACTGCCCTCCCTCTTGGGCGTACCTGGGCTGCCACACCCCCTCTCATGTGGGACCGTTTTCTCTTTAGTGTGGGTTGTCTAGTTTTTTTTCCAAATCATCAAAAATCTGCTTCAGAAATGGGTCGTCAGCTTTACAAAGAGCCAGTGAGGTGGCCTCGGTGTGTGTGGTGAGTGTCTGATCAGGAAGGGAAGAGGCTGGGCCTGCAGGCTGTTCCCACAGCTCTGGGGCCCGTCCTGGGAGAGTCATTCACAGCGCAGCCCATCCCTGGGGTGGGGGGCGGTCCCCGGAGGGCTTGGCTTTGGTGAGGGAGCAGGGAGACGAGCGAGAGCAGTGGTTTGGGACCGTCAGGGTGTGGGTGCAGGTTGGGGTCGTCAGGCTGTTCTCCAAGGCGAGCTGGGGGATGGGTGTGCGGTCAGGAGCTCTGCATGGACCTCTGGAGACGAGCTGGGCCCCTTTTGTGGCCGCCTCGGCCCAGCCCAGTGGCTGCCTAGGAGCTGTTTTCCAAGCTGCTGATGAAGGTTGCCGATGACACGGGCGAGCCGTAACTTTGAACAGTTATTTTTTGCTTTGCACATGCGCAGCTGGCACCTAGCCAGGAAGAGTAAGACCCCTCTGTGGAACTAGATGTGTCACGTATCTTGTGTGACTAGACTGGGAACAGGAAAAGTAGTTCAGTTAGACTCAAAGGAGTCATCGTTAGACCTCCTTTACGAAGGTCCGCGTGTGCTTAGTACCCCCGTGGCAGCACGCCCCAGGCCTAAATCCCAGAGCCCTGCTTCTGGGTCCTGCTGTGCCCAGAGGGACTGGGGACCTGGTGGGTTGTTTGTAAAATAAGGGACATGTGTATGCCTATGTAGTTGTCTCTCAATATCTGCGGGGCAGTGGTTCCAGGGCCCCTGCCCCAACAGATACCAAAATCCGAGGGTGGCGGGCGCTCAGGTCCCTTCCGCAAAATGGCGTAGTGCTTGCATAGGACCTGAGCACGTCCGTATACTTAGATCATCTCGAGAGGACTTATAGTACCTAACACAATGTAAATGACCCGTAGATTGTTGTAAACATGTCGTGAGCGCTTTGTAAATAGTTGTCGGTGTGCAGCAGATTCAAGCTGTGCCTTTTGGAACTATCTGGAATCTTTCCCCCTGACGTTTTCCATCCGAGGCTGGTTCAGTCCGTGGATGCGGAACCCGCAGCTGCAGAGGGCAGAGCGTCCAGTGAAGTCACCTCGCGACTCCAGGGCGAGGCAGTTCTCAGCCTTGATGACGCCGACCCGCGTGACACCGTGGACCCGCTGTAACACAGTGGTTTGGGGTCCAGGGCAGAGGCTTGAACCTCGGGTGGCTCGTTAGTGGCCTTGCGGGGACGCGTGTCCCCCGAGTGTGACGCGCTCCCGGTGGTGTTGCAGGCCCTCCGTGTTCATAGAGGACAAGGCAGTGGACATGCTGGCCCGCCTGAGCGACGGGGACGCACGGGCCGGACTGAACGGGCTGCAGCTGGCAGTGCTGGCCAGGCTGAGCGCCAGGAAGGCGTTCGGGAAGAAGAGCGGGCAGAGCTACCCTCCCAGCCGCGTGCTGGTCACCGAGAGCGACGTGAAGGAAGGCCTCCAGCGCTCTCACATCCTGTACGACCGAGCAGGTGAGTGACTGCCCGAGCCATGCGGCCCCCGGGCAGCTCCGCGTCAGTCATGGACGCGCCTCCCGCCCAGAGCCCCGTGTCACAGACCTGCTTCCTGCTTCCTCGGGTGCAGAGCAGGACGGCCCTGATGAGAGCGGGTGTGAAATTGCCCGAGTGTGACGCGCTCCCGGTGGTGTTGCAGGCCCTCCGTGTTCATAGAGGACAAGGCAGTGGACATGCTGGCCCGCCTGAGCGACGGGGACGCACGGGCCGGACTGAACGGGCTGCAGCTGGCAGTGCTGGCCAGGCTGAGCGCCAGGAAGGCGTTCGGGAAGAAGAGCGGGCAGAGCTACCCTCCCAGCCGCGTGCTGGTCACCGAGAGCGACGTGAAGGAAGGCCTCCAGCGCTCTCACATCCTGTACGACCGAGCAGGTGAGTGACTGCCCGAGCCATGCGGCCCCCGGGCAGCTCCGCGTCAGTCATGGACGCGCCTCCCGCCCAGAGCCCCGTGTCACAGACCTGCTTCCTGCTTCCTCGGGTGCAGAGCAGGACGGCCCTGATGAGAGCGGGTGTGAAATTGCGGGAAGTTGGGTGCGCCTCTAATTTCAGTAGCTCAGTTTAGTTAGAGTTAGCTCAGTGAGAGTTAGTGTCCTTAATTCTTAGAGTCTCTGCGAAAAATTAAGTTTACATAGAATTTGGTACTTTTATTTCATAATAGCTTTTTAAAAGATTAAAGTTGACGTGTGTTTTTATCTGTTTTCATAGAACCGTATTTACAGGTACCAAATATGATACCAGCTCTTATTAAATTCCTGACCTGGCAATATTAAATGTCGTAAGCACGGCACGTTTGTGTCTTTTTATAAAAAGCGCGGGTGCTGAAGAGAGTCTACTGCAGATGAGGCTGTAGGGTAGACTTGGGTCTGTGTGGTTCTCGGCAGTCACACGGCAGGGACTGGAGTAGATTTCTACACCTTTGAAAGGAAGCTGGTGGCCCAGCTGTCACCCTGCGTGCCGTGTCTTCAGTGCTTCCAGATGCTTCTTGGTGATGGAAGCTCCTTCCGCTGGCCGGGGCGGACGTGGGGGAAGCTTGGCATGACTGGTTCCGGGCATGGCCTCCTGATGAGGGCACCGAGCAGGCCGTGTGACCTCTGGGAAGCGCCTCAGCCGACTGGGGCACTAAGGACATGCTGGAGGCCTGTCATGGCTGCTCCTGTCTGCGTCCCGATGCAGCCCAGGCGTCTCAGCCCGCAGCACTTTGTGCCCCGAAGTTGTATGAATGCTCAGAAAATCTGAACAGTAAAACACTCTGGGTGTGTAGAGCATTGCTTCGCTTTGGCCAAATGCAAGGATTGGAGATGTGAACGAGGTGTAAAGTTTCCAGAGGTAGAAATACGCCCACGTGCTGGACTCCCGTTGTTTTTGGGGGCTCTGGTCTTTCTCCCTTGTGGTTGTCCTAAGGTGATGCTTCATTCTGACGGGACCCACTGGAGCTGCTCTCACGTGTCATCAGACTGTCAGTTAAAAACCAGAGAGCTGCCATCTAACATAACGGTAGCTAACGTGGAAGTTTGTCTTTTAATTTTCAAAACAGCCTTAGGCGGTAGGTGAGTATTAATGTTACCCCACTTTACAGATGGCAGAGCCTAAGTTCACAAAGCAAGCGCTAAAACTCATCCTCAAATCCAAGTCTGACGGATTCCGAGGACAGGACCTTCCCCCGTGTCGGTGCTGCCTGCACGCCAGCCCGCCCCGCGGTCGCCAGCCTCACCCCTGCAGCACATACCTGCGCGCGCGCGCGGGCACGCACACACACACACGCTGTCAGACACATCCCAGCCGGGGCTTCCTGCTTCTCGGGGTCACGTTCCATCAGGGGGAGCCACGCACGACGGGGACCCCCGTTCTCCGCAGCTCTGTGCTGCCCGCCTGGGCCAGGCCTTGAGAACCTGCACATTCTAGAAGCCTTCCCCTTCGTGCCGCCCCCGCTGTCACATCCCCACCCACGGTGGGTCGGCAGACACAAATACACTTCAGATCCTAGAGAATCATCCTCTCACGGGTTTTGTTCCATAAATACGGATGAAAGAGGCCTCGCCCTGGGAACCTGCTTGCTGGTACTCTTGGCCTTTTTTGTAACTCTGCTGAGACAAAGACGGCCACCCCCGGGATTTTAATTATTTCTTTTCATGTCATCTAGCATATAGTTACCCACCTGTGGGATTCGGTAGCTGGCTCAGTTATTTCTGTGTCAGAGTGAAGAGATTTCCAAATGAGAACAAGTTCTCTGCCCTGCATTGAGGTTGAGGTTCTACACAGATGGTGTGGAATTCTAGGCTATAAAATGGTGTATGATAAAAGCAGAAATAGAAGCTAGCATAGAAATCTCACTCATGCACGTTCCTGCAGTGCTTGCTCTGTGCCTGGCGAGCATTATTAATCCAGACCCGTGAGCTAGCTGGTCTTGCGCCCATTTTACAGGTGAGGGACCGAGACAGACGGGGTCAGACTTGCCCGCGGTCACGTGGCGGGCACGCTTGGCATTTAAACCCAGGCCGCCTGTGGCTCCAGAGCCCGTGGCCTCGACCGTGTTACCTTCATCGTGGACCTAGTCAAAGTGTGAGACCCGAGGACCTCTGCAGCGGGGGAGGCTCAGGGCCGCCTCCTCGCTCACAGTTGACGGGGTGAGCGGAGGAGAGCTCTCCTGCGCCCTCCGTGTCCGCGGGTTGGCCGAGCCTGCGCTGCCGGCCCTCCTGCCCACGTCCAGGCTCAGCCTGCCACACCGGGCACCGGGCAGTTCGGGGGCGGCTGTCCAGCCTCGCTCTCCTCAGGCCTTCCCGGGCCCCTCGCTAGTTCAGGCTTCCTTGAAGCCAGCCGGGTGACAGTAGCGGGTGGCTCGGATGGCGTGTGAGCGGCGGGTCCGGCGTCCCGCCTAGGCTGAGCGGTGCTCTTTGGTATCCAGGAGAGGAGCATTACAACTGCATCTCCGCGCTGCACAAGTCCATGCGGGGCTCGGACCCGAGCGCCTCCCTCTACTGGCTGGGGCGCATGCTGGAGGGGGGCGAGGACCCGCTGTACGTGGCCCGGCGGCTCGTGAGGTTTGCCAGCGAGGACGTGGGTGAGTGATGGGGGCCCGGGGCCCAGGGCTGCTGCTGCCTGTCGGCCTGGGAGTCTCTTGGCTCCATGTGGGGCAGGTGAGGAGGAGGAGACTCGGTGTGAACACAGCCGCTTATTCCGGGGGCGGGGGGGGCGGGGGGCTCCGGGTGTTCGTCTCCCAAGGTCACCGTTTTCTGCTTCCTCTGCGGTGGGGACCGCGCAGGAGGACAGGCCCCCTCATTTCATCTGCACTTTGCTGCATGTCACAGATAGTGCGTTTTTTACGAAGTGAAGGTTTGTGGCAACCCTGCGTCAAGTGGGTCTGGCAGCACCCTTTTTCCCACAGCAGCTGCTCCCGTGGTGTCTCTCTCACACTTCGGTAATTCTCATGATATTTCACACTTCTTCGTCTCCGTTATATTTTTGTTATGGAGATCTGTGATGAGTCATCTTTGATGCCACTACTACAAAAAGATTGGCTCACTGAAGGCTCAGATGATGGTTAGCATGTTTTTAGCAATAAAGTATTTTTAGACATAATGCTGTTGGTGATGGTAGAGTGTAAACGTAACCTTTATATGCACTGGGAAACCAGAAATTTCATACAACTTGCTTTATTGAGGTATTCACTTTTTTGCAGTGGTCTGGAACCAAACCCACAATATCTCTAAGGTGCCTGTGTTGAAATAAAAGGAACATTTTAAATTTGCTTTGCAGTCAGGTGTTCTGGTTCCATCTGACAGCTCCTGAGATAGAGATGGAAGATTCTGGACACTCTTTAAAGAAAACGACCAGAAAGCTTTACCTTTCTTTGGTGTTAGTAAACGTTCTGCTTTTAATGGGTCCATCCTTGTGACTGTCTTCATGGCCTCTGCTCCTTTGTGGGTTGTACGTAGTCTCCTGTTTTTCCTACTAGATGTAGAGTTTTTATCCACGAGGAGACAGTTTTTGACACTGCACAGTAACCACTCAGTAAATATCTCCAGTAAGCTAATGAGATCAGATTTTGCTGAGTGGATTTTTTGGTCAAAGTCTGCAGGCGGTGATGGGTCAGGATGGGGGTGTGCGTTATGACTTACACGTGCCTTTGTCTCTGTGTGTGTGGCAGGTCTGGCCGACCCGTCTGCATTAACACAAGCAGTCGCTGCCTACCAAGGCTGTCACTTTATAGGCATGCCCGAGTGCGAGGTAAGGGAACCCGCTCCGTTCTTTGCAGGTCGGTCCCTTGCTCTCACGCTGTGTCCCTTCGTGGTCCCTCACTATGGGTGCCTGGGCCACTGAAGAAGCTGCTTGGCTTTCTCACTCGCATCTTAGAAGCTTAAGGCTCCAGAGAGGGGACCTTGGGTGTTGGCAGGGTCATGTGTTCAAACTGGGGGAGTCCTGAGTGCCAGGGCGGTGCCCAGGGTTTCCTGGGGACAGAAGTGTCAGAGCAGCTGAACGGGATGTCTCTGCAAGTTTACCCACAAACAGAGCAGCTCCTGCTTAGCTTTATATATTCGGGTTTCAAGAAAAATTTCATAATAAGAAGTTCTTTCAGTTTAAAAAAAGAAGAGAAAACGGGTGGTCTGGTTCAGCCTCTCGCCTCAAGCAGGAATGTCTTCTTTCTGTCCTAGGTGATCCAGACTGTGGGCAAAGCGGGGGAGTAAAAGCCTGGGGGTGGGGATGGGGGCGGGGGGCTCTTCTCAGCACTAACCAGAGGCGGCGCCTCCGTGACAGTGGTGCCCTCTCGCCCAGGTGCTCCTGGCCCAGTGCGTCGTCTATTTGGCCCGAGCCCCGAAGTCTATCGAGGTGTACAGCGCCTACAGCAACGTCAAGGCCTGCCTGCGGAGCCACCAGGGGCCCCTGCCGCCCGTCCCCCTGCACCTGCGCAACGCGCCCACCAGGCTCATGAAGGATCTAGGCTACGGCCAGGGCTACAAGTACAACCCCGTGTACAGCGAGCCCGTGGACCAGGACTACCTGCCCGAAGAACTGAGGGGCGTGGATTTCTTTAAGCAGCGGCGGTGCTGACTCGGAGGCTGGGCCAGGGAGGGGGAGGCCCTGGATCGCCGGGCGGGTGGCCTGGCGGGAGTTGCAGCCGGCTGACCTTTCGTGCCAGAGGTGTGCGCGTTCCTGGCGGGGGCACGGTTCCTTCAGCCGAGCGCGTGGCGTCGAAACTGTGTTCGTTTGCACTCTGTGCGACGTTATGCTCGTGAAACGGTCTGGCAGCTTTGTGCAATGAATTAACGTTATGAGGGATTATCTATTTTGTCATAGTATTTAAGTCACAATGTCATTTCAGAATTCAGTTCTGTAGGGTTTTTTTCCTTTAAAAAATGTATATTCCGGGTAGTTTCAATTGGTAAAAAAATGTAATTGTGATTTAATACTGCATAGTGTTTTGGGTATTTTTTTTATATGCAAAGGTCTTATGAGCCAATAAAACTATTTCAAAGTACTTCAATTCTTGCCTGTTTTTCCACCTGGGATCCAAGGTACCAACATCTGTCACCATCACATTTTGGTAGGTAAACGCTGTGAAAAAAATTTTCATAGGTGACGTTGGAAAGTTTGGAAGTCCATGTATCTTTCGAAAATTAACTTTTAACCATTTTGAAGGATTGTAAATGGCTTCTGAAAGAATCAGCAGCCTGCGGTCCCGGGCCTCCCCACTTCTCCAGACTCGTGAAGCCCCGTGTTTCTAAATGACATATCCGGTTTTGCCTCTGTTTGCTAAAGCTAAATATGCCCCCGCACGCGCACACACACACATCACACGCACAGATCACACATCTCACACACATCACACACACATCACACACATCACATCACACGCACAGATCACACATCTCACACACATCACACACACATCACACGCACAGATCACATGCACAGATCACACATCTCACACACATCACACACACATCACACACATCACAGCACACGCATCACACGCAGATCACACATCACACGCACAGATCACACATCACACACCACACGCAGATCACACACATCACACATCACACGCACAGCTCACATCACACACACATCACACATCACACGCAGATCACACACATCACACGCACAGATCACACAGATCACACGCACAGATCACACATCACGCAGATCACACGCAGATCACACACATCACAGATCACACATCACACACACACATCACACAGATCACACACATCACAGATCACACACGTCACACACCACACGCACAGATCACACATCACACACATTACAGATCACACACCACACGCACAGATCACACATCACACGCACATCACACATCACACACACACATCACCCGTCACAGATCACACATCACACACATCACAGATCACACACATCACACACATCACATCACACACACAGCTTCGTTTCCTGTGTATCTACTGCTGATGTAACCAGAAGTGGGGCCCAGCTGCTCCCTGTGCAGAAGCCAATAAAGAGGCCAGGTTGATGGAAAGGAAAGTTTGCTTTATTTCAGATGCCGCCAGCCAGGGTGGGGGGAGGGTGAACTCGTGTCCAAAGGCCGACTCCCCTCTGACAGTCAGGGGGCAAGGGCTTCTACAGGTGGAGGGAGGGGGCTACACGCAGAAGCAGCACAGGCAGCTCTCGCAGGCATCTTGACATTGGCCATGCGGTGCTGTGACCGGCGTCATCTTGATTAAGTGCAGTTAGCCTTCAGTTCCGCGGTCGGTTGGTTCCCATTTCCTTGAGGCCAGTTCTCGGAATTGTGGCAGCTCGTGCCATGGCTGCAGCCTGGTCATCATGCAGTTCACTCCTTCCACCTGGTGGGGTTTCAGTGTCTACAAGACGGCTCACAGGATGTGGCTCAGAATGTGATCTGAGGCCCTTGAGGAGGAACTAAAGGGCCTTGACTACGCTGAATACTAAACTATTGTCTTGTCCTGTTTGACTGCTTTTCTTTGTTTCTGCGTTTTCCCACTTCTCTGATTAAACTTATTCTTTGCCTAAAGTTTTTCCGCAGACAAAAGGCAGGCAGAGGACATGGGCAGGACCCTAGGGTCCTGCTCCGTTTCACTGACTCTTCTCCAGCTCCTTCCTAGCCGTCGGGCGCCCACGTCCCCAAGGACACTAGCGTCTCCTCGTCTGTGGGTGGCCCCCCCGCGGCGTGACCCCTCCTGGGCCCCCGTGCTCCGCCCATGTGTCACATCTGGCCTCGGGATGCTGTGCTCTCCCTTCCGCTGCGGTGGCTGCTTCCTCCTGGCCTCACTGCTGTCGAGAAGTTTGACCTCTGCAGGCTGAGCGAACGTTCTCTCTCCGTTCCCGGGGTCAGAAAGTTTGCGATGATTTTCCTGGGCATTTGGTGGAGACTTTCAGTCTGGAAGCTCAGGTCTTTGAGTTCTGGGAAAGTTTCTTTTCTTTTCATTCAATAAACACCGAGGGCCTGCCTCACACTGGGCTCTCGCTGGGAACATAAGTGAACAAACAACAACAACGGACAACAATCCTGTGCTCGTGAAGCAGCGTGGAAAAGAGCATTTCAATACGGCAGCGGGATGAGTGCCAAGGAAGAAGTACTGCCCGGGATGGACGTAGACAGGAGGGGCGCGGTCCAGATGTTCGGGCGGCCAAGCAGACCTCGGCGAGAACGAGAGGGGGAGCGTGCCCCGGAGGAGAGCCTGCCAGGCAGACGGAGGGCCGGGTCCACAGGCCCCGAGCGGGAAGGTGCCTGGCAGGCTCGGTGTCCGGCGAGGCCGGTCCGGCACGTGGAGGAGCAGACAGGCAGAGTGGGCGTCATCAGGAGATGGTGGCGGGAGCCTTCTTGG
The DNA here is from genome assembly GCF_002837175.3 of Physeter macrocephalus. Taxonomy (NCBI): domain Eukaryota; kingdom Metazoa; phylum Chordata; class Mammalia; order Artiodactyla; family Physeteridae; genus Physeter; species Physeter macrocephalus. Next base: position 106,764,422 of record NC_041231.1, on the reverse strand, counting down.
TCGTGGGAGACTGCCTTTTACTCAGGGTTTCTAGCAAAGGAGTGATGTCGCGAGGGTCACCTGTACTGTGGCCCGGAGACAGGACAGAAGGGAGGAGGGGCGGCCAAGGGCCAGGCGGCATCTGCGAAGCCTGGGAGGTGCTGGTGCGCAAGTGGTGGTGGCGGAGATGGTAAGGCTGGTCTGGTGATGAGGGCGCTTGAAGGACGAGCCAATAAAATCTGGAGACAGGTCGTGTGTGGCGTGTATGTGTTTTCAGAGGAGCTGGCGGTGGCTTCCGTTTACTGAGGTCGTGATATGTACCAGCTTGGTTCTTAGCGCTTTGCAGGGACTACTTATCTGAATCCTCCTAATAAGCCGGTAAACGAAGTACCATTATTCACATTTTCGGGATAAGGAGGCTGGGGCACAGAAACGTTGGGTAACTTGCCCTGGATCACCCAGCTCATAAGGGGGGGGCGCCTCGGATGCAGAGGCCCGCTCTCACCTGTGGATTCTTCTCACCTCCACTTTCTCTGGTCCGCCTTTCTGGAATAGCCTCTGGAGCTTCGCCCTCTGGAGGTTGTATGTGTTTCTTTCCTCCTTATTTTCCATCCTTTGTCTTTTTGCTCTACTCCCTGAGAGAGTTCCTCAACTTTATTTTTCCACTTTGCCATCATCGTGTTATAAATTTCCGAGAGCTCACTTTTTTGGTAATGTCCTTTTTTTTGTTGTAGCCTGTGTGTGTTTGGTGATTACTTAGCTTATCTCCATGAGGATATTAAATTTGTTTTTAATTTTCTCCCTGTATGTTCTCTTTCCTTCCACGGTTGTTGTTTCTGTTAGTTTTGGCCTCTTTCACAGCGCTGTTTCCTCAGATGTCCAGCCACCCCGGGTTAGGTGCTCCGTTCAGCTCGAGAGCAGATTGGAAGCTCGGAGCATGGCGCGGGGACGGGGCACGGGGTGTGACTTTGATCCTCAAGGAGCCATTTGTTGGAAACTCTGGAAGCCAGCGTCTTCAGGGCTTTTCCTCTTGGGCTGGTTAGAGCCCCAGAGAACCTCTTCTGTTCTCTCGCCAAGTGGGGAAAAGTCTGCTCCCTGCGTTCTAGGTGCCACGTGGGCAGGCGTCTCCCAGCAAGCTGTGTGTGTGTGTGTGTGTGTGTGTGTGTGTGTGTGTGTGTGTCCGTCCCCTTGGTCTCTGCGTGTGAACTTGGACCCAGACCCCAGCTCTATCTGGGGTCCAGTTCGGAGATCCTCCTGGAGTGGGAGAGGATGACCGCTGCCGTTGGAGCGCTGGAGACGCCTGCCGCATACACGAGGCGGGTTCTTGTTGTCTCCGCTGGGACCTGCCAAGTGCGTTGCCAGGTGCCCATCCTCTCCCCGGGCTCAGCGCTGTGCTGCTGTGTCTCCAGCGTACGATCCCTTTACTGCACGATTGGCGGGGGCTTGGGAGGACGTGAGGTGAGACGTGGGTTCAGGCCATCGCCTTGACTCATATTCAGGATAATTAAGGTTTGCAGCTCACAACCGTGGGGGACTCAAGGCCTGGCCTCTGACCAGAGCGGGGAGGCCTTACGTAGACGGGGTGGGGTCGGGGGGACTCAGCCTCCGCGGCACGTCCTGGCAGGAGTGGGGGGAGGGTGGGAGAAGGAGGTGAGTGCCTGACCCCACCCCCTACCGCCTGACCCGCTGGGGCCCCCATTGCAGAACCTGCCAGATGCTCCCTGGTTAAAGAGCTGGACGGAAAGCGTGGAGCGTGGGTCTGGAGGGGCGGCGGGGTGGGCACACCTAGAATGGACAGATCTCTGAGCCCAGACGTGCAGCGACTACATCTTAGACGAAACAAAGTTCCGCCTGATTGTGTACCTTGAGAAAGCTAATAATAGGACCAGGAAAATTGTCAGATGTAAACAATATATGAAAATCAGTAGCTTCTGGACTATAATTGTAGTCAGGAAATGTACCAAGAAAAATCTGCCCTTCTCAGTAACAGCGTGGAGGTGAACGTACTCGTCTCCGAGGAATAGGGCCAAGGTGGAGACAAAAACCTCGAACAAAAGCAGCATAAGCCGTATTCCTAAACACGATTTTATTATAAACATCATTAGTATAAACAGTATTTAAACTTGGTTTTATATTCCCACCATGCTTGGCCCTTAAAAGGTGGTCAGTGTGTATTTGTTGAGCGACAAATTGAGTGAATAAACTGTCACTGAGACATTTATGTCGGTGTCTGACAGGGGAGGCCTGCCCTTGGTCGACGTGTGTGTCCACCAGGAGGCGGGCTCCACCGCGACGGCCGGTCTCAGCACAGCGGCCGCCTGGTGCCCGTGACCGCTCAGCCAAGACTGGTTCAGCGTTTGTAGCTAACCTCTTGGGCCAACCACCAGGTTTTTCAAAAGCTTTTACTATTTATCTGTCGGGTTACGAAAGTAATGTGACCGTTGCCAAAAAGGTACGAGAGGAGATGCGGCCAAAACCAGAAGAAAGCACACAGAAGAAAAATAATAAAAGTCAACTTTAATTTTTCTGCTCAACAGTAATCCCTGCTAGCTTTTTAGTATACGCCTTTGGGGTATTTTTTCCAATGTGTGTGAGAGAATTGGAAGCAACGTCACCCGTCTCCTAGCCTGCTTGCTTTTTCTCGCCTCACCGTGTGATTTGTCACGTCCTGGAATTGGCCTCAGTGGGTGACTTTCAGTGGCTGCACACAGAGCCCCCAGGGGCCACGCGTCCTGCGTGACGCAGAGCACGGGCTGTGACATCGGGCTCCTAAGAACCAGGAAGATGTGGTCTGGACCTCGGGCCACTCTCTCCAGCGCCTGGACTGCACCGCCCTCGTCCCTTACCTGGACCCTCCCCGCTGCCCTCAAGCCCACCCAGGGAGGGGTCTGATCGCATACCACCAACCCCTCCCCCGCCCCACCTAACCTCCCCACACTCTCAGTATAAAGACGGAGTCCATGCTTCAGTCCACGAGACCGCATCCGCCCACCCGGCCCGCGCCGCATCATTCCCACCTCGCTCCGCCCCTCCCCGCCCTCAGCCCCTGCCCCCAGGTGGTGAAGAGCCAGGGCTCAGGTCTGCCCGCCTGGGCGCGAGTCCTGTCTGTACCACTTCTCCCCTGGGTGACCTCGGCCAGGGTCATCACCTTTGTTTTCACTCTCCTCATCTGTAGGGTGGGGATCAAAATATTACCTAATCGCAGCGGGAATGGCCTGCTGAGAACCACGCGCGGTGGCCGCGCGTCGTGACTGCTCAGGAAGGGTGAGTGACGAGCGTCTCTCGTTCTGATCTCACCTCAAACATCACTTCCTAAGGGAGCCCGTGAGCCCTCGGGCCAGGTCGGGCCCCGCCGCATCTGCACACCCACCCGGCTGTGCTCGCGCCGCCCGTGCCCTCGTGCTCAGAGCTCAGGGGGCGCAGGTCCCCTCGCTGGATGTCGACTGCTCTCCCTCTGGACCGCGCAGGGGGCGGGGCCAGCGCCCGGCCTGCAGCCCCTTCATCCCCTTCCCCGAGGGGCCGGGCTGAGCCCAGGAGGCCGGCCCGGGGACAGGGAGGGTTGCAGTCTTCCAGGGACACGTGCCACGTGTGCTGCCTGCTGTTCGCCAGGCACCGTTGGACGTGTTTCACATGTATCATCTCAGTTTCCCAAGCGACCACCAGAGCCTCGTCTATGTTGTATCTAGAAGAGGACTGGGGACTCAGAGAGGCCGAGTGACTGTCCCGGGGCCACAGAGCGGGCTTGAAACCCAGGCAGCCCGAGTGCTCCGCCGCCTTGCCTCTGCTGCTCGGACCCCTGTGCGCGTCAGAGCCCAGAATGCCGGTTCAGTCTGTCTGCGGTGGGGCTGAGAATGTGTTTCTAGTAGGTCCCCCGTGAGGCTGGTGCTGCCGACACGTGCAGACCACACTTGCAGAGCCCCCGCGCCACCCGCCATCGGTGCCCAGGAAGGGGTTTCCAGTAGCCAGCGGGCTCCTCTAGATGTGGGTAGAACTGCACCGTTGCCTTTGCACCCCTCCTGCCTCCTACCTGGACACTCATTTATCTTTCCTTTCTGGTTCCAACCGCGTTCGGTGACTCGGGAGGACAAGTCGCCGTGTCACCTGGGCCTGCCCGCCTCCCTTCTGTCGGGCCCTTCAAACCGCGGCTGCTGGTTTTCCCCAGCGGGGCTGGTGGATATCATCCACCTGGCGGTGGACTCGCGTGTGCTGTGCTGGCCAGGCCTCCCCAGGCAGGGGAGGGTCGGCTGACGCCGGACGGAAGGGCGTCGTTCGGCTGCCCACCGAGGCTCCACGGTGGCCGGCTGGGCCCTAGGGAAGACGGAGATCTTCAAGCCACTCGATTTCTGTGCTTCTGGCCGATTGTGATTAACTTTTCACTCCCGTTGTAGGACGCGGGTTTTGTTCACTTGGCTTCTCACGGAGGAATAAGAGCCTGCAGCCCGCAGGTTCCCTGCCTGCCTGCCCTGCCAGCTCCTCACTGTCACACCCCGTGGAAACCAGTACTGTGAAAGCAAGAAGTCTCGTCTTGGGCCGAGGGCTGGGAAGACTGCACACCTGCCCGCGGGCATCGCAAGCCTGAGTCCAAGCGCGCGGACGAAGGTGCCTGGTTGCCCCCCAGGGGTTACGCCTGGGGCGCCCGGGTCCCGGCGGCCTCTGCTTGAGCAACGGCAGAGTCCCGGCTGGTAATTCGTTACTGAGGGAAGTTACATAACCGGCAACCTTCTAACTGTTCAACCGTTTCCCGGAGCAGAAAGTATCTCTTCCATTATCTATCTTTTGAAATCTTGCCTCAAGATCCAGCAAAAATGTGAAGGCTTCACTGAACCATCCAGTTAGAACGGACTGCTTCCCCCTGTGCTGACATCACGCCTGGCAGCTGGTGCTTCACAGCTTCTGGCCTTCCAGCTTCGGACGGTACGCCTTCTGAGGGCAACCGTAGGCGTGAGCGTGGTAACCTCACGACGCCTGGCTCCTCGGAGGTTATCGGCAAGCGCTTGTTCACTGATTTTCTTGCTGGAGAAGACGGTGACATTTAGGAGACGTGGTTCTGTCTCAGCCGGGCAGGTGCGAACTTGCCCTGGTTCAGGGAGTGGATGCACCGTGTCGGGGGCGTTCTCCCGGCCGCCTCGCTGAGCTGGGGAGCGGCTGGGAGTGACCGTGTAGGAGATGGTACGAATTTTCTACTAATGCAGTAAAAGCGGGACCACCCAGGTCCCTTTTGCAGTATCTTTATTGAAGCAATAAACTGATTGCAAAGTCAATGTTTCCTTACCTGTCCATGTTCTAATGAAGAGAAATAAAAAGGATATAATGAACATGCTCAAGGTCATAATCGTGAGACAGAGGTGGGCGACTTCTGGAATCTCAGAGTATTATTTAGTCTCTCCAAGCCTCAGGCTCCTCATCCCTTGAAGGAGGGTGGGTTACAATAACCTCTAAAAACACGTGCAGTTTGAGGATGCGTGGTTTGCGTTCACACCACAAATGCACCTAAAGGAAACTCCGCATTTTGCTGGTGAGCCATTCAATTCCAGCCTCCGTCCGTGATGGGAAAACTAGACTTTGAGACAAAGCCATTGTCCAGCCGGTGGCAGGTCACTTCACTCCCTTGGGCCTCAATTTTTCTCAGCTTTAAAGTGAGGATAAGAGAGGCCGCTGGGCCCTCTTTTACTTTGGCAGTCTCTTATGAAAATCAGGAAAGGTGTCGAAGGCGCCGTCTAAAAGTGAGGGACCGTGACCCTTCTTGCCATGTATATAGGAGAGGGTCAGGGATCAGCGGCAAGTTTTCAGAGGCCTGACGATTGGAAGACAGATGTTCTTCGTTCGCTTGCTGGACATTCACGCAGGAATGGACGGAACCCCAGCTGGTAAACCGTCCTCCGGTTCTTAGCCTCTTTCTCCCTGCAGACCGGGCTGCTTCCTTCTCGAGGGAGGACAGCCCTGAGGGCACAGGCTGGATGGAGTTCTGCTGCTGGCTGTCACGTGCCCTCTTAGCAGCCACAGCCAAATCTCTCCTCGCCCGTCTGCCCGCACCTCCCCGCTCCTGGGCTAGGACGCCGGGAGCGTGTTGAAACCGCGGAAGACCAGAGGCCGGTTCCTACCCGGAACCTCCTGCGGCCCCTCTGCCAGGTAACCGTCGCAGCCGTACGAAGGCAGAGCCGGGAGGGACCGTCCCGGCACAGAGGCTCAGAACTCTCTGCAGCCCTTCTCCCAAGCCAGGCCTGCCCGGAGGCGGCGTCTCCCCCCAGGGTGGACGGCGCATCACCTGCGATTCTGCAGACCCAGCTCTGCCTTCTACGCCAAGGCCACTCAGGTGAGCCTCCCGGCCAGCATAGCCTCCCCGGGGCCCGTGAGAAGTGCAGGAAGCAAAGAATGCAGCCCAGAGAAGCAGCATCTCTAAGGGCTGCGCCCAGGAATCGGGGTTGTAACAAGGTCTCTCGGGATTTCTGCACCCACTGCCTATGGAGAAACGACGTTCTAAGTTATTCGGGGACACTCTGGTGTCGTGACACCGGGTGGACACCTAGAATTCTGTGTGCTCGACCCGACCACCCCTCCGTGTGGGAACGTCCTGCTGCCTCAACTCTGAGCGTGTGGCGGCAGGGTTGCCGGGAGCGAGACTCCGTCCAGTGGCCTGGTGGGCGCCCCTCCTCCAGGCCCGGCTCCTCCTGGGGCCAGAGAGAAAGGCCTGGGCGCCCCTCTGGTCGTGACGCCCAGGTGCGCCAGTGTGGAAAGCAGGGTGAGGAAATGGCTGAGCCCGAGGACAGCAGCCTGGGCGCGTTCGGGCCACAGTGCAGGTGTTTCCTGGTCCAGCTGCGTCCCCGGATACACCCCGGCCATCTCGTCAAGCTGCCAGTAGACACCCCCCTTCTTTCCTCTTAACCAGGTGAAGCTGAGTTTCAACAACCTGCAGCAAGAGTTCTGACGACAGCCAGTAGGGCTAAGGAGGGCCGGCAGCCGGGCGGGTGGGATGTGGGCAGGATGGAGGCTCGGGCCTGACTCAGGCCTTCAGGGTGCAGGGGGCAAAGGGCAGGGGGCACGGCGGCTCTCGAGACCTCACACCCATCCTTCACTGGTAACTTGGGATTTCCACTTTCCTCTTGGAAAAGCTCCAAATTTATTTTGAAATGGGGGCCAAAAAGAGGGTCTTTGTCTCCGAGAACTATAACATCTGCTGGGAACATCTTTCTCTGTCATGTTTTGAGATCTCAGTCAAAAACAGCCAGGGTTGGCTGATGCACCCGTCCGGCATCGGTCCCTGTTTCCCCAGGGCCTGTCCACCCAACCCTGCCCCGAGCCCTGACACCCCAGTCGCTCACCCAGAGGCGCAGAGGGACAGTGAGGGGAGCTTGGGGTGTGGACTCAGGTGCCCTAAGTATACACTCTGCACCTTGGTCTCTTCACCAGTAAAGCTGAGCTGAGGGCTCCCACTTAGAGGGCAGAGAGGAGTGAGAATAGTAACACTCTAAAACGCCTGGCACATAGAAGGTGTTCCGTTATAGCTCTCGAGAGACCCCTGGGTAACACCCCTTTCTACTGAAAGTAAAGATTTTTCTTTCTGGTCCTGGCTATTTTCAGAAGCGGCCAGTGTCGTTTGTTTGCTGGGACCAGTCCAGGTGCGATTTTTCCTTCCACCTGGGAAGCCAGGTATGCCAGACATTCCTTCTTATGACTTAGTGCTGGAGATCGTTTTCCTTGTGTGGTTAAAACATAAACAAATACGTAGAGCCGGGTGACAGTCTGTTTCAGCCCTGAGATCAGATCGCTTGTAGGTAATCAGTGCTGTCTCACAGGCATCGTAGGACAGGAAAGGAATTTCTGAGTTGTTTGTTTTTTTAAATAAGTTTATTTATTTATTTATTTTTGGCTGCGTTGGGTCTTCGTTGCTGTGCGCGGGCTTTCTCTAGTTGCGGCCAGCGGGGGCTACTCTTCATTGCGGTGCGCGGGCTTCTCACTGCGGTGGCTTCTCTTGTTGCGGAGCACGAGCTCTAGGCACGTGGGCTCAGTAGCTGTGGCGCACGGGCTTAGTTGCTCCGCGGCATGTGGGATCTTCCCGGACCAGGGCTCGAACCCGTGTCCCCTGCATTGGCAGGTGGATTCTTAACCACTGCGCCACCAGGGAAGCCATTCCGAGTTATTTAATCCACTTCCTACGGTAATCATGCATCACCCGCTGTCACTCTGCCTGCGTGACAGAGGCTCAACTCTGGTGGGGAAGGAACAGAGCAAAGTCAGTTATTCTGATAGATCATTTGTTCTATCATAACTGTCTCCATCAATACGCCTAACAAACACCATTTCCTAATTCAGTCATCCTGATAATACTGCTGCCTGAAACAAACAAACAAACAAACGCATTAAAATAAATAACCATAGGTTATGGTCATGGAGAGTTTAGCCTGAGACCGGCCTCCGCTCAGTAAGTGTGTGATTAACAAAGTTACCCCCTCTTCTGACCGTGCACTGAATCAAATTCCTACGACACCAGTTAGTTCCGTCCGAGTTTCTACAGGTGTTCCGGGTTCGCTGGAGAAAGGTCCAGAAAGGCCTCCTTTGAACAGAGTGGAGAAGGAAGAAGTGGGGACCAGCCTGCCCTTCAGAGACCTCGCGGCATCACGTCTCGACTTAAACCCCTTGTGATCACTGGACCTGGTTACCTAGTTGTATTCACTCATTTATTCATTAAAAGATTGAATGTGTAAGTTCTGGGAATATCAAAATCAGTGAGAGAACTTCCAAGCTAAGTTTATGGCAGGCCAAATGTACTCAGAATTCAAATACTTCTACATGTAATTGGGAAAGAGTTGGCACTTTATGTCAGAGAGTAAATCTGCTAGTAATAGGCAGGCTTGGTTCGGTGCCATCTCCTACAATCAGAATCCATCTTTCTCTCCTTCACACTCCAGCAGGGCTCATACAGCATCTTCGGTATTATAGTACTGTTCATGGTCTGTTTTGTATTTTAGTTGTATTATTAGGATCTGAAGAAGGAACAAAAATAAGAAAGAAATGGGTCTTTGCCTTCAAGGAGCTTACAATCTACTAGCAGCTTTAAGCCAGGGTCACCAGTGATAATTCAGAGAAGTATCTGGTAAGTGTTAAAGGAAGCAACAGAGGTCAAGCGTGTGGGTGAGAACATCGGTGTATCAGGAGAAGATTCGGGAGGAGGAGGCACGTTGACAGGGGACTTGAAGGTTGAGTAGTGTTTCCACAGGTACGGGTGTAGAAACCAGCATTCTGGAACAAGGAAAGGGCACAGACAGTTCTGCTTCCACGTAGAGGAGGGTTTCTCAACCGCGTGCGGGGCGCTGTTGACATTTGGGGTCAGGTCATTCTCTGCGAGGGGCTGTCCTGCGCACTGTAGGCCGTTCCCACCTGCCCGCTAGATGCCCTGGCACCTCCGCCGAGAAGATGCCTGCAGATGTTGCCACGCGCCCCTGGGGCTGGGGGCAAGACCGCCTCGGTCAAGACCCCTGTGGAGAGCACACACAGACGCAGAGAGGCAGGTACATGCGGAGGTGTGTTTACATCACCGAGGACAGACGCAGGAGAGAAGCAGCGGACGACCGTGGCCGCTTTTGATCGAGATCTCAAGAAACGACGGAGGAGGAGGATGTTGCCCCCGGACTTTCACGGTCCGTGCGGACAGAGGCCTACAGGGCCATTACCTTGTCATTTTCCCCAGAGCCCAGTGTTCTCCTGGTCGCCCTCCCATCAAGCTTGTTCTCAGATCCTCAGCCCTACGAAGGTGTGATGACTGAGCTTCACTCGGACATCAGTGGTGCCCGAAGACAGTTACTGCTGTAGCAAAAGCGTTTTTATTCTAAAGCACTCCTGGTTCTTTAGGGCAACAGGACGTAGCTTAGCCGCAGAATCGCAGGCATTAGTCAGAGGGTCTGCGCGGGCAGAGGACGTGGAGCCCTCCAGGAACAGCTGCAGATGGTCAGCGTGTCTCCTTGGCTCAGAGCGGCCCTCTTTCAGGTACAGGAAGTGCTCAGTGCCCTCCAGGTTTGCATGACAACTGCTTAAGAATCTGCCAACGTTTTTGCCACTAGAAAAAGGGAACACGCCTGGTTGCTTTGTGTTGAAAACTCAAAGCACCACATTCCTCCTGCTCCCCAAGAAAATCCAGTTCTGACCAAATTCCCTACAGCGCGTGACCCTGAGCCCGAACGCGAACTTCACCTTTGTCTCCCCCAGAACAGCTGTGCGCTCCGCCACCGGCCTCACGGGTCACATTTTAAAAGTCAGCACATCGGGGCTCTGTGACCACCTAGAGGGGTGGGAGGGAGGGAGACGCAAGAGGGAGGGGATATGGGGACATATGTATGTGTATAGCTGATTCACTTTGTTATAAAGCGGAAACCAACACACCACTGTAAAGCAACTATACTCCAATAAAGATGTTTAATAAAAAAGTGAAAAAAACCCCAATTATTTAAAATTCAAAAAAAAAAACAAAAAAAAAACGTCAGCAGGGATTTTTCCTGCAATGCTTCAAACTCAAAGTTGAGACGCAGTCATAGCCGTGAAACTCACTCAGCCTCTTCGGATTAAGGCTGGCGAATCTGTCACTCTGTTTCTGTGCCTGGTAATTCAGGAATGGAAAGAGACTTTATTCTGAGTAGGAGGGAGCAGAATAGGGATAGATTTGCTGAAGATACAGAAACCGTGACAGGAGGAGATATGAAATCAACAAGAAAATAGTTGCCAGGCAACATGCTTGGTTGTCAGAGCGACGGAACCGTCTTCAATAATAACCCACAAGCAATCTCGGATAACAGCCCGTAAAGCTCTGAGCTAGAAAGCGTCGATGTCAGGAGTGGGTGACAGCACATACTCTTCCAGAGAACGAGAGCATCCGGCTCCCTCGTTCCGTCCCATAAATATGGACCATGCTGTAAACACAGGCCCCAGGGGTCTGCACCTCTGAGGAGGGTAGTGTCCCTGCTACCTGGAACGTTTTGTGGCTTTTGTCTTTCTTATGGTCGTAACCCTGGCTGTACATTATATTTTTACTCAGCACAGTGAACTGCAGTTCAATTGTGAACTGCAGCCAATTGTCCCCAGCATCTTGCTTTGCAAGCCTGGCACAGTCTTGCTGACTTGATCACCAACATGTGGCCAGTGGGGCCCATTCCTGAGCAGGACGGTGACCAGGCATGAAGATGGCAGGACGTTACAGGGTTTGGGGGGAATTTACAGAACATGGGCCTCATTCATCACTTTTCCAGGTGAGGGACGTGGCTCCCGTGACTGGTGCGCCGTTGCCCACATCCTTTTGCTCTCTGGGTCTGCCCTTCCAGGTAGAACCTGGCCTGTGCTCTGAGTCCTCTGCAGCTGACCTCGTCCTCCCAGTTTCCTCCGTAAAAGGACTCCTTGACAGCAAGGCCTCTGCCACGCTCCTTCCTGGTCTCCGGCCGCCGGCACGGTACATTCAAACATTGCTGCACAGGGGCACTAACCCTCCTCCTGACCAGTGACCCTCAAGACAAGCAGTGAGCCGTGGTCAGCGCGTCCCATCCCTGCGTGATCCTGAGTGCGGTCCGGGGGCTCGGGGCTCTGCAGGCCAGACTCCAGGCTGAACCCTGGCTCTTTGCGACCCTTGACTTGCCTGATGTCTCTGTCTCTCGGTTCTGTCGTCTGTAAAATGAGGACACCGGTTATACCCAGCTCATCAGATTGTCTAGGGGGTTGAACAAGCTCATAGCAAGTTTGGAGAAGTTCCCGTCCCACGCGCACTCTGACGCTGTAAAGTGAGACACTACCTTCCTTTTACAGTTTGACCTACGCGGGAATCACATCAAAGCAGAATCTCCCCGGTTACAGGTTGGAACTCAGCAGGACTGTGCCCGCGGGCAGGGTGGGTGCGTGAGGACGTGGTGGAGGAAGACAGGCCCCGTCCCTCTTCTTTGGGGTTTTCCCACGTGAAACGCTTGATTGCTGGGTTGGTGGTTCTTAGCAATATAAATTAAGCCATCATTCGGCTTTCCCTCACTGGGATTTTCCATGTCAATGCTGATTTTGATTTACTTTTATTTCTTCTAAAAAGCAGCATGCAAAGAAGCCTTAGCAAGAGTTTTTATTCGTTGTTGTAACAAAACTGTGGTGGAACCGCTCAGAAAGACAGCGGTTTCCTGTGTAACCGGTCGCAGCCTTGCTCAAAATTAGAGGCTTTCTTAACACCCAACAGAGAAGAGCCAGCTAGGGATAGAAAAGCCAAATACTTTATTTGTTGAATATATTTTTAAAATTTTATTGAAGTATAGTTGGTTTACAATGTGTTAGTTTCTGCTGCACAGCAGAGTGACTCAGTTATACATACATATATTCTTTCTCATATTCTTCCCCAGTATGGTTTATCACAGGGTATTGAATACAGTTCCCTGTGCTAGGGCCTTGTTGTTTATTTGGGGAATATTTTATCATCACGTGTGCACACAAAGCCAATACAGAGCTTCATTCCTCAAGGGTGGTGCTTTCTCCACAAGGCAAGTTGTCATTCAAAACAGATTTATCACAGGCTCCACACACAATATCAATATACCCACAAAATGTAAAATTAAGGAAACTCAGAGAGTATACAGACAGAACTCCTCGAGGTCTTTAGAAAGTAGAGGAGAGGGTACCTTGGCAGGGCTGTGACATCCAGAGGGCTGGGAGAATTCTACTTCTTGTTCTGGGTGCTGAATACATGGGTGAGTTCATTTTGTGAAACATTTTTGAGCTGTCCTACTTAAAGATATTGAAGGTACCACATAAAACACTGGTTAATTCCTAGCAAATGGCATTTATCAAAATACAGACATTTTTCAAAAGCTTAATAAGCTTTCTAAAGTCAAATAAAGGTGATCCCTAGTTAGGAAAATAGATGGTTACAATGATTAAACAAAACAAACATTATCCAAAAGCAATGAAGAGAATGGATGGTACTGTGGTACCCCGTTCCAGGATTACCTGACCCCCACCCCGGGGGCATCACTGGTCACCTCTCCCTCTGACGATGCTGGGCCTCTGCCTCTGTCCTCAGCTCTCATGCTTTGCGGTGCTGATTTCCTTGTGGTAATTGTCTCCCCAAGTGGATGGCCGCCTCCAAGAGAATCACTCTGCCTTGTTTATCCTCTATCTTCAGCAACCAGGACAAGGAGAGGCACACACTGGGTTCTCGTTTTCCACCTGACGAATGGTTGGGTGTGCTTTCCCTGTGGGTCCTGTGGAATCATAGGACCACATGGATGAACCTCAAAAACATGCTAAGTGGGGCTTCCCTGGTGGCGCAGTGGTGGAGAGTCCGCCTGCCGATGCAGGGGACGCGGGTTCGTGCCCCGGTCCGGGAGGATCCCACGTGCCGCGGAGCGGCTGGGCCCGTGAGCCATGGCCGCTGAGCCTGCGCGTCCGGAGCCTGTGCTCCGCAACGGGAGGGGCCACAACAGTGAGAGGCCCACGTACCGCAAAAAAAAAAAAAACATGCTAAGTGAAAAGAGTCAAACGCAAAAAAGCACATATTTTATGATTCCATTTATATAAAATTCTAGAACAAACAAAAGTAATCTATAGTGACATTAAAAGATTGGTACCGCAGCTACCACTGGGTCAGTCTACCAGAGTTATGAACTGGACATGAGCTGCCCTAGAGCGGGGATCTTGTTTGGTTCATTGTTGCATCCTTAGGGCCTGGTTCGGAGCTTAGTGCATAATATACGCTAAGAGAACGCAAATTCAACCAGTGAATGACTTTGAAATCAGAACAAAGAGAATTCATTTGAACAATCTTAAGAGGTGCTTCATGCTATTGTTGTGGTTCAGTGGAAGATTGTGAATCTTGTTCTAGATTAACAGTATTTCTGGAGTTAATGTATGCTAATTAAAAAAACCCACAATGATGAAAAAATCATCAATTTTTGAAAATTAGTTCAGCAGGCAACAACAGCAAGTAGAGTAGGACATAAAATATAGTAAGAAATTAATAAGTTTAAAAGGCACATAAGTCCTTACCTTTTAATATATTTAGGTCATATGAAAGCAATCGAAAATTTTAAGTATCTACTGTTTTGCCTTTATAGAAAACATCTGGGTTTACTTAAAAATGGGAAAATTTTTATCCAGTTTCCTAAATATTTCAGCTAATGTATCAGATTTTCACAGAAGACTAAAATTTGCGATGCATTTATTCTTTGAAAACTGACTTTTTAAAATATTGTGCAATAATAAAACATTTACATTTCTAATTGACAGGAAACTCTTAGGTATCTGCTGAAGCAAAAGATCTTACTACCAGAATTGATTATAACAGATTTTCAAAATAAAGGAAGGGTTGTCGTCAGAACTTCCGGAAAAACCTCTTTCAGTAACTTCCTCTTGCTATGCAGGCTGGCTTTTTTACTTCTCTCTCCTGTGTGCTAGAAAATCACCTGTGTTCCAGGACACTTGTGGGATTTCACGCTACAAATTATCCTTTTTGGCAGAGTAATTTGACAGATTCATTCACTCCACACGCTCTGTCCACACCCTGTAGGCTGGGCTCCTGTCACACCAGCTACTGACTATTTATTCAGGTAGAAAGGGTCTGGTGTCGCAATTCTGTACGTGATTAGAACCCTGCAAGAAATGCTTTTACACTTTGTAACCTGTACATGTCTACGAGCCATCGACCTCTCCAAGGTCGAAGTACAACAGATCCTTCCTTAGTCCTGAGTGGTTTTTTAAATGACAGATTCATCCTCCAGTATATTTCTTATCCCCAACCGATGTACAGTTTTGTGCCGAGATCTCGCCTCTTGGCAGTGACCCTGGAGGGGGACAGGGTGCTGGATTTGTGCCACGATTTTGAGAGTAAAAAGGGCATTGCTAATAGTTCCAATAGAGTCAGACACACGCTGTTTTGAGCTGGGACGAGGGTCACACATCATAAAGCAGGGCTCATGTTGAGTAAAGCTGTTTCTGGGCTCCCTGTTCTGTTCTATTTCTGACCATCTTTGCACCAAAACCTGCCCTGTGTTATTTCTGCCGCTTTAGGTAAGTCTTGATTCGATTAAGTATGTCTGCCTTTCTGGTTCTTCTTCAAGATTGTCTTTGTTATTCTTGGCCCTTTACATTTCTGTGTAAATATTAGAACCAACTGTCATGTTCCACCAAAAGCGAAACAAAACAAAAGCTGGGGTTTTTTATTGAGCTTGCATTGATTTTGTACATCAGTCAACACTTGAAATAATGAATCATGACCATGGTATAGCTCTCCATTTATTTAGATCTTCTTTATTTTCTCTCAATAATGTTGATAGCTTTCTGTACTATATAGGTCCTGAACATCTTTTGTTGGTTTTATTACCAGGCACTTGAACATTTTTTGACATTTTTGTAAATGCTGTTAAAACATTTTTTTTAACTGTTGATGTTACATAGAAAATACAAATCAACTTTAAATCGCACTTGTAACCAGCAACATCTTGCTTAACTCACTTTTAAAGTCTAATAATCTAAAATAGGGAATTCCCTAGCGGTCCAGTGGTTAGGACCCCACACTTTCACTGCCAAGGGCACAGCTTCGATCCCTGTTTGGGGAACTAAAATCCCATAAACCACGAGGCGTGGGCCAAAAAATAAATAAATAGATAATAAGTTTTTAAAAAATCTAAAATACTGTTTTCTTCCTTTCAAATCATTATATATTTTATTTATTTTTCTCGAGTTACTGTATCAGCGAGGATCTTCATTAAATTATTGTATAAGTGGTGGCAACATACATTCTTCTCAAATTGCAGTCCAATTTCTCCTTTATTTCTTTCTATTTTTGCTAGTTTCATTTTGAGGGCGTGGTGTTGGGTGCATACAAATTTAGAATTGTTATGTTCCCCTAGTGAGCTGAATCTTTTTACCATTATGAAATGTCTGTCTTTGTCTCTGGAATAAGAGAAACTACTTTGCCTAATATTTTTAGCTACCTCTACTTTTATGGTTAGCATTTGCATATCTTTTCCATTCTTTTCCTTTCAAATCCTCTCTATTTTTATGTTATACATATATATTTCCTGCAGACACCATCTAGTGTTTTTTCAACCCTGCCTAACCATCTTTGTCTTTTAACTAGAATATTTAGTCAATTTACATTTTTAAGTAACTATTTGGAGTTTAATATACCATCTTGCTATTTGTCATGCCTGTTCTGTGTATCTCTTTCTCTTTTTTCTTTCCTCCTTCTGGATTGATTGTGTATTTGTTGTTATTCCTTTTTTCCTCTCTGGTTTATTTGGGAAATTATAAACCTGTTTGCTATTCTTCCAGTGGTTACCTTGGACAGCACAACATGCATCCTTGACTTATCAAAATCTAATGTAATTGTACTTATACTTTTGTTCTCTTCCCAGACTATGCAAGGACATTTGAACTCTTACATCCATTTTCTTCCCCAACTGCTATGCTATATTTTAATTCTGTATATATTTGAAGGTCTATAGACATTATTACTGTTGTTTCATATTGTCAATATTTGTTTAAATTTACCATATTTACAGTTTTTTTCTTCCTCTTTATTCTTTCCTATAACTCTGACATTCCTTCTCCAGAAAGAATATCCTCTAGAATTTTTTTTGCGTCTGCTTAGTGGTGAACTCTCAGTTTTTGTTTGTCTGAAAAAATCTTGAGGGGTATTTTTACTGGGTGTGGAATAATTCTAGGTTGGCAGGGTTTTCTGGTGCTATTTTCCCCAACATATTAAAAGAATCATTCTGTGATCTTCTGGCTTTCATCATTTCTGTTGATACATGTGTTATCTTTCTAACCACTGCTCCTGTGACAGTACTTTGTCCTTTTCCTTTGGTTGTTGCATCTGTTTCTGATCATCTCTTAGTCTTTGGATTTCTGCTGTTTCACAGGATGCATCTAGAGATGTGTTTCTCTGTAGTATCCTGCTTGGGGCTTGAGCGGGACTTGGAAAGTCTGTGAATTGCTGTCGTGTCAGTTTGGAACCCTCATGTGGATTGTTAGCTCTTTAACCATTATTCTGCCCCATGCTGTCTCTTTTTTTCCTCTTTTCCTGTGGAGCGTCTTCTTACTGACTCATTTGACTCTTTTATCTTCCCTTTTGTATTTTTCCATCCTTTTCTCTTTCTGGATTTTATTTATTACATTTTTCTTTCTGGAAGAAATTATGATTTCTCCTGACCATGATAATTCAGTTTCTCTCTTGTGCTATATCTAATTTGCTAATAAATCTTATCTATTTAGTTCTTCATTCATTACTGTATATTTGAGCTCTGGAATTTCTATTTCATTTTTATTCAAAGATGCAGTGTCTCTTTTAGGTTTCCAGTTTTCTGCTGAAATGTTTAACCGTGTCTTTTGTCATCTTGATCATAGAAAACCGTGTTGTTTTATAATTTGTGTGTGATGATTCTAATATTTGGAGCCCCCAGTACTTCTGTTTCTATTATCTGGGTTTTTTTTTGGTGGGGGGGGGGGACTGTTTTTTTGCTTTTTATCTTTTTTTTTGTTGTGTGTGTGTGTGTGTGTGGTATGCGGGCCTCCCTCTGTTGTGGCCTCTCCCGTTGCGGAGCACAGGCTCCGGACGCGCAGGCCCCGCGGCCATGGCTCACGGGCCGAGCCGCTCCGCGGCACGTGGGATCCTCCCAGACCGGGGCGCGAACCCGGTTCCCCTGCATCGGCAGGCGGACGCGCAACCGATGCGCCACCAGGGAAGCCCTTTTTTGCTGGTTTTAATATATGTTGTCACGGCTCTTCACCCATGCAGTTATCTTTGACTGTATGCTGGGTGTTGTATAGGAAAAGTGGATTATAATAAATGATTTGAGGTTTGTGGGTAATCTTTCCCCAGGGATGATTTTTCTCTCCTTCTGCCCTATGCCTCTGGCTTTGAGCAAACCAGGATGAATGTAATCCGCTTCTAGGCGCTGGAACTTTCCAGGCTGTCCGACGACCTAGAGCAGGGCTGCGTTCTGAGACGGTTCACTCATACCTGCAGGGTGTCAAACAAAAGCACGGGAGGTATAATGGGGCCCCCGCTCTTGACAGGTCCAAACTCAGCCTACCTAGCCTAGAACATTGCCAAAATCCCCGCTTCACACCTCAATTATCCCTTTTGGATTGAGAAATGCACATGGGGCAAGAGTGATTGCCAACTGCACCAGTTTCTCCTGGATCTTGGCCCAGAAATTCGTCATCATCATGTCAACCTTCCTCCTATGGACTGATGCTTATTTTGTTTGGTTGGTTTTTCAGTTGGTCTTAAGAGGTTTGAGTTACTTAGTTCACCATGAAGAGAAGTAGACGTTTTCCACATAAAATATGAACTGGGGGCTTCCCTGGCGGTGCCGTGGTTCGGCCTCCACGCCTTCACTGCTGAGGGCCCAGGTTCAATCCCTGGTCGGGGAGCCAAGATTCCACGTGCCGCGTGCAGGGAGGAAAAAAAAAAAAAAAGAAAGAATTGGATCTAGTCTCTGCTCTTGAATCTACTAGTTTTTCTGATTTCAACAACTGACTGGTAGTCCATGGGCCTGATCCCTCAAATACAAAAAGGAGGATTTGAGCAGATTGGCTTGGAGCCCACGTAACTTGATTAACACGATTTAGTCTAAATCACTGAGTAGATTTTAGGATGGGGAGGCCAAGGGAAGAGGCGGCAGGTGCTAGTAAGTATCTTAAGAAAACAAGAAGGAAGAAACGCTTGCCAACATGAGATTTGCTGAAATTTTGTTTTGTGCTGTGGAGTCACTCCCTATCAGCACTGACGTGATCGTCGTTCAGGCCAAGAACCCCCTTTTGCAGTCTTGGCTTTTCTGAGATCAGGGAGAAACAAGAAGAGGACGGAGGCCAGTCTGGTTTGCAGAATCTTAGGGAACTTTATTAACCAGCCCACCAGCTTTAGGGGAGCACAAAGCTGCAGCAGTTCTCGCCCCTTCCAAGGAGCGCATTGACAGAGGGTTCTATTAATCAGAGCGCATCTCACCCCATCTCCCAGCACAGCGTTGCATTAGGCCGTCCCATTACCATAAAAACCTGTACCATAGTATGGACGTCAGGAGCCTTTATCAGAAAACACGGCAGAAGCCGGTTAACAGTGAGATCTCTGCGCCACCTCTGTGCTTAATAGTATCTCCTACGCCATTTTTCTTTTTGTCGTTTCTTGGCATCTTTCAGGGTAAGACACCTACTGCTCGATTCCTTGTGACCCCACACCAACTCATATCAGGAGGGAGAAGGGAGCACAAAACAGGGACGGGTTAGGTTATCACCAGGTGGCTCTTTGATAGTTTGAAACCTGGAGGGCTGTAATGGGATACAAATCCTGCAGAACACAGGGTCAGAGACATTGCCAAGGCAAGTCTGTCTTCATAACGCAGACCCGTAATTGGGGCGCTCTGCGGTATTTCAATTGAATATCTGTTTTTAAGCCTCCCTTCAACAATCAGGGTGTCCCTATATTACGGCTTCCAAAAGTCTATCTGTAAAACAGACGACAGAGTGACCGTGTTCCCCCCGGCTCTCAGGAAAGTATAGCAACTTCATAGATGTCTACGTTGTCAAGAATCTACACATCTGATTTTTTCTTTCTTTTTTTAATTTGATGCATTCAAAAGAAATCACTGGATTTTTTTAGCATAAAAAAAGAAGAACAGATAGCCATGGCAAGTTAATGGGTGTAACCAGCCAACAGAACTGAGCTTACAAAGGAGATTAAAGTTTCATTTTTGGATAGTAGTTTTACTGGTAAAGGTCTATGAAAATGGTCACCATTGAAAGGGCAGGAAGACGCTCCAAGCTTGACCTTGTATTTCTGGTCTCTATGGGGAAGAAAGTCGGCCGAGGAACAGGACGTTAGTGGAGGGATTGTGCCGAATGAAGAAAATGAACGGATGGTCGGCGGTGAAATCCTCCTCTGGCATCAGCATGGCGAAGACGGCCATGCCCGCGGTGGCAGCCGCCGCCTCTGTGCCCTCCTCGTTCACTTCCACGAAGGACTTGTGGACCACCTTCGATATGAAGAGGTCTCTGGCTCCCGACATGCCGGACAGGTCAGCCTTGCTACTGAAGAGCTCCTCCATACCCAGGCGGGCCAGCGGAGCTCCGAGCTTGTAGCTCTCCTCCAGCCTAAACCTGGGCAACTGGACCCTGACCTCAAGGAGATCCAGATTCTCGGGTCTGGTCCACTCACGCAGCTTTTCCAAAGTCAGCTGTTGCTCAATCTGGGTTCAGAATGGGCAAAAAGAAGAGGTGAAATCATTTTATATAAGCAAGTTAATGAAGCATTGTTGGAATGAACGGGTCCGTCGTATCAGCTGCTCACTAGTTTCCTTCATGTTTTGCACCAAAACAGATTCCATTTGGAGGATTTCATTTCTTTCTGGTTATTGGTGATAATGAACAGAGCTGCGTTCCAAGCCACCAAGGGCCCACCCACCCAGGACTTACCAAGGCCCTGCCACACTGGATCACTGGCCATCCTGGCTAAAATGTCGAGTGATGCAAGAGGATATTTTAAAGCTTTCTTCCTTTTATTTAATTCTGTTTACTCTGAACCCCAGTGATCACTGTGGCTATCTGTGAACCTCACACAGCTGAAGTTATCTCTAATAGATGTAGCTCATGGGTAGAAACAGAAGTGGACCTAGTTCCTCATCTAAATGGGATCACAGTAGTACGTACCTGGAGCACTGTAAGTGCTGAATGCACCACCCTATACAAGTGCTGTGTACGGTCAGCTACTGTCATTACTATTATCACTGCTACTGCACTGCAGCAGAAGCACATGCCGATTCTCTACTGATGCCGGGAATCCCAGACGTCCTTTTTTATAACCAGGAACGGACAAGTACGGAAATACAGTTGAAAGGAGGAACACACTGGTTTTAACTTCTGCTCTAGAGCTGCAAATGGCTAATATTAAACGCCTTCCAACAGCAAGTTTGGTCAGGGATGGGGAGGGGAAGAGCACACAACAGGCCAGAGACGCTGAAGAAAAACCTCACTCTTCACAGTTTTGCCTCTTTCTGGCCCTGGCAAGAGATACCATTGCCTTTAAATTACAAATAACAGAAACCGAAGACAAAGCTCAGGTTAGGAAGTGGGCTTATCTCTCAGACTAACGGGTCACATGGATCTTTTTCTGTCATGTAGCAATCGGACATTTAATGCACAATCTACGTGAACTGGGGTGGGAATGAGCAGATTTTATAGCACATGGAGCTATAAATGTTATAATGTTTGAGGGTTTTTCATTGTAAAAAATTGTTTTAATGAAACAGTCCTCATTTATGGCACGTTCCTCTAAAGTTCATCTAAGGGAGTCTCCACGAGCTGCCACCCGCCGGCGTTACAGTCGGTCTGTACCTTAGATGTTCCCGCCACGTTGTGCACTGATAGTAGATGAACATTTAAATGTGGGGCTTCCATAAAAAGGAACGAAACTGAGTTATTTGTAATGAGGTGGATGGACCTAGAGTCTGTCACACAGAGTGAAGTAAGTCAGAAAGAGAAACACAAATACCGTATGCTAAGGCATATGTATGGAATCTAAAAAAGCGGTACTGATGAACCTAGGGGCAGGGCAGGAATAAAGACGCAGACGTAGAGAACGGACTTGACACTGGGAGGGGGAAGGGTAGGCTGGGACGAAGTGAGAGAGCGGCATGGACATATATACACTACCAAACGTAAAATAGATAGCTAGTGGGAAGC